>NC_092382.1:66374682-66674682 GCF_030028105.1 Mobula birostris
CTTATGATTCAAGAAGAAAAGATGAGACAAGGCTATGGAAATTCACAATGTAGCCAGGAGATAAATGAACAATGAGATTGGAAGAGTTAGAACGGGACATGAGATAGCCTTGGAGAGTTGCATTAGGGTACGCGAAGAACAGGAGGATGACGAGAGAGAGGGTGGGACGGATCAGCGATGAAAGAGGAAGCATGGGTCTGGAGTGCAAGGAGGTAGTGAAGGTAGCTAATTATATCTTGCTTCGTATTCAACAGTGCGCGAGACCTTGATGAATGTGGATACAGCGGAAAGACGCATATGTGCTGGGACATGCCGACGTTACGAATTATGCGCTGGAAACTAGTAAAACATTAAAATAGATCTTTTCCCGGTGCTAGAACAGATGCACTCAACGTACTTAGTGAAAGCGGGCGTGGATATGATATTTGCGTCTTCACTGGCCGGAGGAGTAGTACGAAGGGATCGGAGGATGGTAAATGTTTTCACTTAGTTCAAGTAATGTATTGGGGATAGTCCTGAGAGCTACAGGCCAGTGAATCTTCCGGCAGTAGTGGACAAGCTATTGGAGAGGATACTGAGAGATTGAATTCATGCGTATCTGGAGAAACGTACTCTAGTTCGGGATAGTCGGCAGATCGTCCCTATGAGCCTGAATGAATTATTTGCAAAAAGTCAAAAATAATATACAGATGATGTCAGAGCAGTCGATTTTAATTTTGTGAAGAGTTTGATCAGGTTGTACATGGTGGCACGTTCAGAGGGTTAGACGTCATTGCATCTAGGGAAGCCTGGTTGAGTGGACTCAGAACTAGCTAATTAACAGAAGGCAGATTAGGTAGTAGATGGAGGGATTTCTGCCTGAGGACAGAGGCCAGTGATGTTCCGCAAGGAAGGTATAAACTTTAGTACAGTTTACAAGTATGTCTCCGCTCTGCTATTACAGGTTTCTGAGAGACAAACTTTAATTTGACTACCCTGCAGCGCTCGGGTAATTTATTGAATTCGGGCAGACGATGCACGCAAAATGCGAAATTTCAGAATGGAATTGCACGCTATACAATCTGAACTCCCATTGACATATTACGGGGCAGATGCTACAATAACATCGAAACAATATTTTCCAATGGTACTCTCAAAGTCATCATTTCAAAGTCTTCAGCAGCATCTGTTTGTGCTCTCCAAATGAACCAGCCTTCCAAAATGAGAATATCGAACTCCTAATTCGAGTACAGATGGATTTGTCCTATTGCCAAATTACCGTTGAACAGCGGGTTTATCGTACCCGGAATAGATGCACTCATATCGCGATACATTTACCATGATTTACCTGGGCATCTGTGAAATCCGCGTCTACTTCTGAACTCAATACCAAAACAGACAAATAAAAGAACAAAATTGAAATATGCAGGTAAGGCAAAACAAAAATCCAAGTTTACACTTTTCTGCGTTCAAAACCGTTGCAGGTTATTGGCGTATAGAGAATAAACAGTTAATTGCTAGAGTGAAATTCCTAATCAAATATTCTGAAGAACAGACGGGAGGACGAGGCCGGTGCTTGCGGCCCACATGCACTAATACATCATGTACTTTCGGAAAGAAACCCAACCCCTGAATGTCACATCAGTTCCTGAAAATTTATTTCACTGAACGAAACAGACATTATCAACCGTCATATCCTGTTGTAAAATATTCGATTAATTCAAACATCCTGTCAATACAAATCTTTCAAATAGACGACTGCCTTCCGTTCATTCACGCAAGAATTACCTCTCTTTATTTTTCAAGTGAACTCACAAATGTCCAATTCTCGTTCAATATTTCACATTCTCAATGCATTCAGTCGCAGAAAGCGTGGTACTCTATGCAACCATTCCCTCCTCTGAGCCATCCAAGTCTCTGTAATGGCCACAACATCATTATTACAAATACTGATCCAAGCTCTAAGCTGATCTGCTTTCTCCATAATACTCCTTGCATTAAAAACGACGCAACTCAAACGATCAGTCTGACCGAATCCCTTCTCGATCACCTGCCTATCCTCCGTTTTGCACTGTCTACAAGCTTTTGTGAGCCAACTGCCCCTTCCTCCGTCTCTTCAGTTCAGTTCCCGCACCACAATAGCCTTTGCAAAACTGCCTGCCAGGATATTGGTCCCACTCGGACCCAGTACAACACTTCTTTTTTTATACAGGTCATGCCTGCCCCAAAAGTAGTACCAATGATCCAGAAATCTGAAGCCCTGCTCCCTGCTACAATCCCTCAGCCACGTCTTCATCTTCCACCTCATCTTATTCCTATAATCACGTGGTACAGGCAGTAATCCCGAAGTTATTCAACTTCCTTCCTAACCCCCTGTAATCTGTTTTCAGGATACCCTCCCTTTTCCTACCTATGTCGTTGGCATCAATATGTTCCACGACCTCTTGCTGTCCTCTTCCCACCTGAAGATATCGTGGACACGATCAGAAACATCCCGGACCCTGGCACCTGGGAGGCAAGCTACCATTCGTGTTTGTTTCTGGCGTCTAGAGAATCGCCTGTCTGACCCCCTAACTATAGAGTCCCCTGTCACTGCTGCCATCCTTCCCCTACCCTTCTGAGGCACACGGCCAGACTCCGTTGGTTCCCTCAGCTGGGCCTTCCCCCGGCAGTACTCAAATAGGAGTACTTATTGTTATGGGGGACAGCCACAGGGGTACTCGTTGGTATTCGACTCTTGTCCTTCCCTATCCTGACTGTTACTCACTTATCTGTCTCCCAAGGCCCGTGTATGACTACCTCCTATAGCTCCTTTCTATCACCTCCTCACTCTCCTTGACCAGAAGAAGATCATCGAGCTGCATCGCCAGTTCCCTAACCCGATACCTAAGGAGCTGCAACTTGACGCACCTGGCGCAGATGAGGTCGTCTGGGAGGATGGGAGTCTCCCGGATTTCCCACATCTGACACCCAGTACAGAACATCGGCCTCACTTCCATAGTTCCTGTTCGTATTTTTCACAAGTAACTAACCTTTCACGACTGTTATCGCCTAATCCCCGTAAGTCAAACCCCTCCTACTCTGTCTACATCTGCTTTGTCGCCCGCTCCTCTGACACCCGCTCTATAAAACTGTCTTCTTTTTAAAAACTTCTTGCTGTTCTAAATGGTTGTGTTTCATCTTTTCCCACTCATTATTCTTTCACCTGCCCTCTGCAGGGTTCCTGAGGCTCCTAGGCAATCCTGAGACTCTTCCATAATGGCATGCTTGCCACGCTCATGGTCGGCAACAGTAACTGTGAGCCTTTTCAAGTTAGATCAGGATTAAAATAGGGATGCGTGATTGCCCCAACCTTGTTTACCATCTTCACTGGGACCATCATCCACATTATGAAGGGCGACCTACCCCCAAACATCGAAATTGCCTACAGAACAGATGGCAGACTTTTCAATCTTGCCCGTCTCAAATTCAAAACGAAGACATCCACGAGTTCCCTCATCGCGTTCCAATACGCAGATAACAACAGTATTGCAGCTCTTTCAGAAAACCACCTACAAAAGATTCTGACTGCCTTCAACCGTGCATACACGAAACTTGGACTTACCATCAATTCCAGGAAGACGCAGATCATCTATCAACCGTCACCTATTGAGACAAATCGGATAGAACCATCGTTTCAATTTGGCGAAACAACCTGGGAAACGTGGACGGATTTCCGTGTCTTGGAAGTCACCTCTCTTCCAATGTCGACCTTAATGGCGAGAGCCAACATCGTCTTAAATGCGCTGGAACAGCTTTTGGACGTCTCCGAACAAGAGTCTCTCATGATGGTGACATCCGAACAGGCACCAAAATGTTAGTGTACAAAGCAGTGGTGATCCCAACGCGCCTGTATGCATCAGAAACCTGGACAACATACCGACGACATCTGAAGGCACCTGAAAAGCTCCATCAACGCTGTCTTCGAAACATCTTAAATATCAGCTGCGAAGATAGAAGAACCAACGTCAGTGTGCTAAATTCAAGCAAAAAAACAAACAAGAAATAAACAAGCATTGTAGCCTACGTCATCAAGAACCAACTAAGATGGAGCGGTCATGTTATTCGGATGAAAGACGAACGTCTGCCGAAACAAATCCTCTTCTCCCAGCTTAAAGAAAGCAAACGTAAAAGAGGTGGACAACAGAAAAGTTTCAAAGACGTCTTAAAAGCCAACATGAAGAAATGTAACATCGACATCAACAATTGGGAAACCAATACCAAGGACAGGAAACTCTGGCAACCCATCATCCGTGAAGGAACAGCAACTTTCGAAGCCAACAGATGTGCAGAATTAGAAGAAAAGAAAATGGAAAGAGAGGCAGCGCAACGAAAGCCATCTGCAACTACCTGTCCTGAATGCGGAAGAACTATCAAAGGCAAGATTGGACTCATCAGCCATTTGAGAGCCGGTAAGTAGATCAACAGAACGAAGACCATTAGCCTCGACCTCGAGGGATAGCCACGACGATTCTTTCAGCTGCCCTCTGCTTCCTAATCTTCTTTCTTCGCACTAATTGTTGCTTTGTTGTATGCTTTCTCTTTCACTTTTACATAAGTTTGATTTCTTGACTCTTAATACTTTGTGTCCTAAACGATGAAGAAAAACTTCCTATAGATGCCCTTTACCACTCTGTCTAACTACGTTGCAACTTTGATCCGCTGATCACTTTGTACATCTGTGCTGTTCAAGGTCTTTTTCCAATTGCAACATCTCATACTTGCCAGAATGAAATTTCACTTTCTTCAACAACTCTCCAGGCAAACAATCAAACCATTTCCATCCTATCCACTTCAGATGCACTGAGACTGTCCTCAAACAAGTGGCTGAGGAACTGGTGTAGCGGGCAGGGTTTCAGATTTCAGGATAATTGGGACCAATTCTGGGGCGGGTGGGACCTGTACAAGAGAGACGGGTTACACTTGAACTACAGAGGGATCAATATCCTTTCAGGGAAGTTTGTTAGTGATATTGGGGAGGCTTTAAACTAGATTTGCAGGGGGATGGGAACCAGAGTGCCAGAGCTGATGATGTGTCTGGGGTGAAAATAAATGATGTTAAAAGTTCAAGCAAATCCCATGATAGAAAGGTTGTGAGTGGTGGTAAAAATCTTCTGAGGTGCATATATTTCAATGCTAGGAGTATTGCGGGGAAGGAGGATGAGTTGAGGGCGTGGATTGACACGTGGAATTATGACATTATAGCAATTAGTGAAACTTGGCTACAGGAGGGGCAGGACTGGCAGATTAATAATCCAGGGTTCCGATGTGTCAGATGTGATCGAGGCAGAGGAATGAAAGGTGGGGGAGTAGCATTGCTTGTTAGGGAAAATATTACAGCAGTGCTCAGGCAGGACAGATTAGAGGGTTTGTCTACTGAGTCTTTATGGGTGGAGCTGAGAAACAGGAAAGGTATGGCCACATTAGTGGGATTGTATTACAGACCACCCAATAGTCAACGAGAATTGGAAGAGCAATTCTGCAGAGAGATAACAGGCAACTGCAGGAAACATAAAGTTGTGGTGGTAGGGGATTATAATTTCCCATATATTGATCGGGACTCCAATACTGTTAGGGGTCTAGATGGTTTAGAGTTTGTAATAAATGTTCAGGAAAGTTTTCTATTTCAATATATAGAGGGACCAACTAGAAGGGATGCAATATTGGATCTCCTGTTAGGAAACGAGTTAGGACAAGTGGCGGAAGTCTGTGTAGGGGAGCACTTTGGTTCCAGTGATCATAACACCATTAGTTTCAACTTGATCATGGACAAGGATAGATCTGGTCCTAGATCCAATTTCACAGGATTGAACGTTTCTACCATAATTATATGTATAAGATGATGAGGGTCATTGATCACGCGGATAACCAGGGGCTTCTTTCACTGGGACGAAATAGCTAACACGTGGGGTATACTTTTAAGGTGCTTGGAAATGGGTACCGAGGGAATGTCAGAGTTAAGTTTTCACACAGAGAGTTCTGGGTACGTGGAATACACTGCCGGCGGCGGTGATAGAAGCGAATGCAATATGATCTTTTAAGAACCTCTTAGATATGGTACATGGAACATGGAAAGCTAGAGGTCTATGCGCTAGGTAAATACAAGGCAGTTTCTACAGTAGGTTACATGATGGGTACAACATGATGGGCCCGAGGGCCGGTAATGTGCTGTAGGTTTATATGTTCTATATTTTCTATTTGTAGGATCGGCGACAGGTGTTAGACAACCAGGCATCGTCTTACAACTGCTGGTAATTGTGCAGAACACTATGCAATGGGTTGTCTGCCGCCCCATGTCGTTCAGTTAAATTGGCGTTACTAAACCCTTGAGATGTTATCGTGCTAATCGCCCTCAAATATTGAAAGAAAAGGTCACTCATTATCACGACCTGGTTTCGGAACTGGTAATGTAAGAGAATTACAGGGACGGTTGATACAAAGCCTTCCTCATCGAAAAGTGCTTTTATGACAGGTTCCATGCCTTCTATTGCCCCCAGTGACAAATCATATTGCCGTGTCATATAGAGGGTAGAAATACCCTCTAGTCTTCGTGTGGTGGGGCGGAATGTACAAGTCCCACGTGACTTTTGTGTATCGTCCACAGGGAGGGAGGAACCTGCGAAAGCAACAAGGGTACGACATATTCAGGCAAAGCAGGGGGAACAAATAGGTCAAACCTTGTTTTAACGATGAAGAAGGAAATATTATACATCCAGCCTGAGAGGAGCGAAGTTATAGAGAAGCGTTAGTATTAGGCAGAGTTATACATTGTGTGCGGTTTAACTCGTGTAAAGTCTTCAGCACGGGTTCGAGTGGTTCAAGTGCTGCGGGGGGGTTGATGACTATAGTGACATGACGGGTTCAGTTTGGCAACTTAAACTGTTCATTCTGTTGCTCACTCAAAAACACTTCTGACACCATGCCCTCTGGACCATAATAGATGCTACCGTTTATAGAAAGACTTTCTGCTCTGTTACGCACGGAAAGAACTTTTTGGTGATTGCTCGACTGAGATGTCTCAGTATATCGGGCAGTGCAATGTAAATGCATCAGAGTTTGGCATGTCAGAATAAGCTGCTGTAGATAATAAACGTCGTTAAGCATCTGTAAGGCAGCGCAGAGTTGTCCTGCAAGACTATTCCAGCAGACGATTCACATCTGTCAGGGAAACGGGAAATACATAGACACATACAAATCCTACAGCACAATACAGGCCGTTCGGCCCAGAAAGCTGTGCCGAACATCTCCTTACCTTAGAAATTACCCAGTGTAACACATAGCCCTCTATTTTTCTGAGCTCCGTGTACTTGTCCAGGAGTCTCTTAAAATACGCAATTGTATCCGCCTCTACCACCATCGCCGGCAGCCCATTCCACGCACTTACCACTCTCTGCCTAAAAAAACATACCCCTGACATCTCCTCTGTATCTACTTCCAAGCACATTAAAACTATGCCCTCTCGTTCTAGCCATTTCAGCCCTTGGAAAAAGACTCTGACTATTCACACGAACACTGCCTCTTAATATCTTATACACCTCTATGAGGTCACCTCTCATCTTCCGTAGCTCCAAGGAGAAAAGGCCGGGTTCACTCAACCTATTCTCGTACGTCATGCTCCCCAATCCAGGCAACATACTTGTAAATCTCCTCTGCACCCGTTCTATGTTTTCCACATCCTTGCTGTAGTGACGCGACGAGAATTGAGCACAGTACTCCAAGTGGGGTCTGACCAGGGTCTTAGAAAGCTGCAACATTACCTCTCGGCTTTTAAACTCAATCCCACGATCGATGAAGTCCAATACACCGTATGCCTTCTGAACCACAGAGTCAACCTGCACCGCAGCTATGAGTGTCCTGTCTACTCGGACCCCAAGCCCCTCTGATCCTACACACTCCCAAGAGTCTTACCATTAATGCAGTCAGAAACGGGAAATACAGTCAGTTATGCTTCCGCAAACAACAGGAATTCTGCAGATGCTGGAAATTCAAGCAACACGCATCAAAGTTGCTGGTGAACGCAGCAGGCCACTGTCGAAGGGTCTCGGCCTGAAACGTCGACTGTACCTCTTCCTAGAGATGCTGCCTGGCCTGCTGCGTTCACCAGCAACTTTGATGTGTGTTGCAGTTATGTTTCCCCTTGGTTTTTGCCTGCACCTGGCAACCTCTCGAAAATAGCTATGCTAACGTGATGCCGCGTAATTGCAGCCTTACAGGGTCCCCTTTCACCACTTTCGATTGAAAACGTTATCGCCGTCATTGTTTCGTCAAGGTGTTGGCAAGGAACCCTAAGTTTTTTGGCTTGAACCCAGGGCAAACCCTAATGGTGGTATGGGGAACCACCAGACCTGTCTGTGGCCAAAAGGAAATCCGGAACTTCGGCAAGTAATGCACTGCCCTCCCTTCCTTTAACCTCTCCAATCACCGTGACTGGGAATGTCTGTCCCTCGAGGGGTGCATAATATTGGCTTTCCTCAGTTGAGCACCCCGTAGGGTCATAGCACAGAGTCACATGAGAGTTGGCCGCTGGCAGAAGGGGTTCAAATGCAGTGGAGTTCAGATTAAGTTCCCACCACTGGGGGGGCGGAAACTGGGGAAGCAGTCGATTGTTCGCTAGTACCAGGGTGATACCCTTGTCCATGCATAGAATCTCAACTTCCAACGGACAGAGCAAGTCTCTCCCTGCTAGATTACACCCCTGACTGGTGGTGACTGTAAATGAAACCACACACTGGGTCTCCCTGGAATTCCACCTTCAGTGGCTGAGTATGTGAATACGTACGTTCCGTGCCTTCAGACCCAGACAGAGTGATTGTAGAATCTGATAGCTGGAATCTCTTTTCTGATACTACTTCCTGATTGAGAATGGTTGTGGTTGCCCCCATATCAATCATAAACGGAATTGGAATTCCAGCAACTTGCAATATTACATTGGGCTTTTCCCGAGGGGTGGGACTCATGTTAGGAAGCTTCCTTGCTTGTCAATTTCTGAACACGTTGTTGTCCCCACCTGTCCCTTGGTAGGTTTTTGTTCCCATTTCTGTTCCCCAGATATAGTCCGCTCGCGTCCTGCTTC
The DNA here is from genome assembly GCF_030028105.1 of Mobula birostris. Lineage (NCBI taxonomy): Eukaryota > Metazoa > Chordata > Chondrichthyes > Myliobatiformes > Myliobatidae > Mobula > Mobula birostris. The sequence goes on from NC_092382.1 coordinate 66,383,774, forward strand.
CCGCTAAACATATTCACCTTTAATATTAGTTCCCTTCGGGGTTGATCGGGATTCGAAAGCTGGGTCCCAATAATATGTCAAAGCTTGTTGCATTTGATTTCGATCATGTAGGCCAATCGATATTATTTGTTTTAATCATATTGGCTAACTTAATTGGTAAGCATTGGAGCAGTAAGACATCAAACTGTGGGGATGGATTACCACCATTAAAGGCTTGGTGTCCTGTGAAGGTGCCTTAGCAGGCCACAAATTGCTCCCAATAGTCTGGTCCCAATTTCCCCAGGCTGAGGTTCCCATTCTTGTACTTTAGTGATGTTTACAGGTTGCTGGAGAGCCCTTTCCAAGGCTTGAATTATCTGGTCTGTCTGTTCATTCTCATTTTGGTTTCCTGCCTGAAACTCCTGATAGGTTTGGTATCTCAATTCTGCCTTCCATTTCCACCCCTCATCGGCTGACAGAATCATGCAGCAGAGACTGAATAAATCTTGCGGTGTCACTTTAAACATTTGTGTAGTACTGCGGACATACTGAGCAAACTGCGCTGGTCTTTCTTTTCTATCTGGGGCCTGATTCATGATCATTATCATTTCCTGAGGCTTCCAGGGTGCATACACAGGAATCACTGAAGGCAGTCCTGCTTGTGGATTGGGCAGCATTTGGGTGGGCAATTGTCTTTGTGGAGCCATTAACTCTGGGGTTTTATTGGATTCTTCCCTCCCTGTCTCAGAATGATGCACGATATTCCCTTTCTGGATCTTAGGGCATCGGGACCTCCCCTTCCCTGATACCACTGTTTTACCTGAGCGGCCACCGTATCTGAGTACTGGGAGGATTGGGGTTCAGAAGCACTGGGTGCACTTGGCCCCTGGTAAGGTGGGGGAGGAGTTACGGTGGGTGCCCACTCCTCATCACGGTCACTGTCCTCAAACAGGGTCGGTCTGCCAGATATGGGTTCGGGATCCTTGTTTCCCTATCAGTTCGAACTTTAGACCAATGTTCCTGCCCTTCTCTCCTATTTAGGCCGGCCTTGGTTTGCTTACGTTGTTTTTCCTGCTCTTGTTTTCAGCGCCCATCCACCATTTACACTCCAGTTTTAGCGTCTCCCAACCTTTGGCGTTCCTTCTGTAGTGCATACCTCTATCCCTTTTTCACATGCATTATTCCTCCAACTTGCTAATAATATACTGTTCCACTTTACATCTGCCTTTTCCTTCCATTCCCTTTTCAACAATTTTCACTTGTTCCCACAGTTCTTTTTCCATATTAAATTTACTGCTTTTTCTCATGAGGTAATATCCCACCAGAGTCTGCTTGGCACTCCCGATATTGGGATCCTGTTTGTGATGCCAAATGTTAAAGTTGAATCTGAATAAAACTCAGGAGACCAGCTTCTTATCGTCACCACAGTTTATTGTGCATTCTCCTGCAGGAGTTTGACACCCATGTTGTCAAAGGAAAGGCACGTAAGCACTGCCACCAACTGACAAGTAAATACCTTAGTCAGGTTACAGCCTTATATTTATACATAGTAAGCCCCATACATTACTATTGGTAGATGTTATTAGAACTGATACAGCCACCATGTCTGTTGGTGCAAAACTTAATTAATTAGATAAGAGAGTGCACTAAATCAAGGTTTTAGTTACAGATGGATGTACTATCCAGTCCTTGTCAGTTGTTCCCTTTGCAAGGCCCTGACTTAATTACAGACAGATGTTCATTCCTGTCCTTATCAGTGAGTCCTCCTCCCTTTACTCAAACGACGGTACAATGTATTATGTTATCAACTAATGAGAGTACAATGTATAATGCTTTCAGCTCTCAGTGTGTCTCTCTGCAAGCCGCAGAGAACTGGTAATGAGTCTGTCTTAGCTAACCGCTGAAGACAGAGTTTACTTCAGTTCAAAAATTCCTGTTCAGTCCCAATTATTCTTTTAGCCAGAGGTTACATAGGTTCGAAATGATTTTTTAATATATCCTCAATTCCTCAGGAGGATTCAGGGAAAATATTTATGTCCAATACAGAAACTAGTGTTACCTGTGTGTTTGTGGTGATACAGAAGTCGCTGGAGAATTCACAAGTGGGAAGAAGTGGAATGATATTTGGAAATCTGACTTTTTAAAGCGTAATGTAGCAAGCAAACCACATATGGACAATGTGCAAAAGCTGTGGTGAGAAAATACTTCGTTACCCATTACAGTCCTGCTACATAGTTTATGTGAGAGTGCAGATGAACTCGATTGAACCCAGAGGAGATCAAAGTTCTTAACGACAGTGATTTGCTAGCTGTTAAAATGAATATCTCTATATATAAAATTCACTGTGCACATTTTGTCACTGGGTTAAAAAATGCACAGTACAAGATTTATGTGCACACTAGTCATTACAAATTATAGGGGACATTGGTGGGAAGGTGGGGAGACCTCCAGTGTCCCTGATGCCCTCACTTACAAGTAGTGTATCCAGCTGCAGCTTGTAACCCTGTATGTTAAGGAGTTGGAACTTGAAATGGATGAATTCCAGATCATCCAGGAGTTGGAGGGGGTGATAAACATGACATGAAGAGAGGTGAATTGCACCCAAAGTGCAGGACACAGGAAACTGGGTGAGAATCACGAAGGGGAATGAGGTTAAACAGCCATCACAGAGTACTCTTGCTGCTATCCCACACACTTTTGAAGCTGTTGGGGATATTACCTAGCAGAAAAATATTCAAAGGGATGACAGCAGATTCGTTAGTTCGGAGAACAGAACGAGAGTGGACTAATACCCTCGTGGTAAGGCTTGCTAGTGCTCGCGTGGGGGGAGGGGGTGATGTGGCTAAAATAAGTTGTAGGGGGGATGGGAGCCCGAATGACAGAACAGATAGTGGAGAGGGTGAATTGAATTGAATTGACTTTATTACATACATCCTTCATATACATGAGGAGTAGAAATCTTTACGTTACATCTCCGTCTAAATGTGCAATGTGTAATTTATAGTAATATATAATAGATAGTTTGTACATAGGACAGTCAATATAACATAGAAATCAATTAATCACTCTGATGGCCTGGTAGAAGATGATGTCCCGGAGACTGTTGGTCCTTCTGCTGTGGTATCATTTCCTGGATGGTAGCAGCAGGAACAGATTGTGGTTGTGGTGATTTGGATCACCAATGATCCTTCGGGCCCTTTCTGCACACCTGTCTCTGTAAATGTCTTGAATAGTGGGAAGTTCACATCTACAGATGCGCTGGGCTGTCCGCACCACTCTTTGCAGGTTCCTACGATTATAGGAAGTACAGTTCCCATACCAGGTGGTGATGCAGCCAGTCAGGATGCTCTCAACTGTGTCCCTGTAGAAAATTCTTAGGATTTGGGGCCCCATCCCAGACTTTTTCAACCATCTGATGTGAAAGAGCCATGTGAGATCCTCGGTCAAAACACAGCCATGTGAGATCCTCGGTGATGTTTATGCCGAGGAATTTAAAGCTGTTCACCGTCTCAACCCCAGATCCATTGATGTCAATAGGGGTTAGCCTGTCTCCAGTCCTCCTGTCGTCCACAAGCAGCTCCTTCGTTTCTGTGACAATGAGGGAGAGTTTGTTTTCTTGACACCAGTCAGATGTTGTTCAGATCTCAGACAGAGTCAGCAATCAAATGGCTGAGCATGGTGCGATGAATGTGCTGAGCTGTGTATATCACAATGCAAGAAGCATCGTAGGAAAGCCAGATGAGCTCAGGACAGGGAATTATGAAATTTTGGCCATTACTAGGAGTTTGTTGCACCCAACAGTCTGATGGATTTCGAGGAACAAATTTGTAGAGAGATTGCAGACCATGCCAAGAAGCAAAGCCTGATTCAGTAACTGATTTTGACTTTCCATATATTGACTGGGACTCCATACTGTAAAAGGACTAGATGGGGTAGAGTTTGTCAAATGTGCCCTTAAACAGTACGTAGAAGTCCTGACGTAAAAGTGTCCAATAATTTGTTAGGAAATGATCCAGGGCTGGTGACAGAAATTAGTGATCATAATGCCATGAGTTTCAAAGTAAATATGGAAAAAGAGAGGTCTGGACCATGGTTTGAGATTCTAAATTGGAGAAAGGTCAATTTTGATGATATCAGAAAGCATTTGAGAAATGTAGTTTGGGACAGGTGGTCTTCTGGCAAAGGAGAACCTGGTAAGTGGGAGGCCTTCAGAAGTGAAAATTTGAATATGTAGAGTTTGTATGTGCCTGCCAAAGTAAAAGTTGAAATGCAGCTGGTGCAGGGAACCTTTGTTTTCAAGAGATATTGAGGCCCTGGCTATTTTGTTCCTCTAAATGCCTCAGACCGTTGAGTGCTACCAAGACTCATTAGTGACTACAATGTCATAATTCCATGCCCTGAGCTCATCTTACTTTTTTTTCAGTCATCTTCTATTGGTTTCTAAAAGATTCCCAATAGTTTTTGCTCTTTTGTTTGTCCTCTCTTTGGCTTTTATGTTGGTGTTGGCTTCTCATTTCAGCCACGGTTGTGTCCTCCTGCCTTTCCAATGCTTCCACTTCTTTGGGATGTATCAATCACTCACCTCCCGAATTACTCCCAGAAACTCCAGCCATTGTTGCTTCGTTCTTACTCCTACCCTTTCCCTTCCAAACAAGTTTGGCCAGCTTCTCTGTCATAGAAACATAAAGAAGTTCAGTATGGAAACAGGCCACTTGGCCCAACTAGTCAATGCTGAAAAAACATTTAAGCTGTCTAAATCAACTACCTGCCTCGGGACCATCACCCCCCATACCCCCACCATCCAGGCTCCTGTCCAAACTTCTTTTAAATGTTGAAATCTGGCTCATATTCACCACTTGTGCTGACATCTCATTCCACACTCTCACGACCATTCCAGTAAAGAGTTTTCCCAAATGTTCCCATTAAATTTTCACCTTCCCCACTTACCCATGACCTCTGGTTGTCGTCCCACCCAACCTCAGTGGAAAAAGCTGCTTTCATTTACCCTATCTATACCCTCATAATTTTGTATACTTCTAACAAATCCTCAAAGTAATGTGTAAATTCCCTTTTTAGGTGTATATGATGATGAGGGGCATTGATCGTGTGGATAGTCAGAGGTTTTTTCCCAGGGCTGAAATGGCTAACACAAGGGGGCACAGTTTTAAGGTGTTTGGAAACAGATACCGAGGGGGTGTCAGGGGTAAGTTTTTTACCCAGAGAGTGGTGGATACATGGAATACACTGCCAGCTATTTGTGTGAGAGTGTTTCAGTTACTGTGGGGCCAGGCACCCATGCAGCTCAGTGGGAACAGGGAATAATAGCAATAGAGAGAGTAAGACTGAGCAAGGTCACAGATTGGAGATGGCAGAAATGCCCCATTCTTATAGAGACAGGAAGAGCATCAGAGAATTTGATGGTCATTTCAGATACCAGCACTGTGCCCAGTTAGAAGATGATATCTCTCTCCAACTTGGGTTGAAGTTCACTGTAACAGTGTGATGTCAGATCACACCTTGACAACTCAAGTGATCTCATCTGAAATGTTGTCCGACACCCACTGATGGATTTTCTAAATCTTTTTGCAGCTTAAAAGTGACAAAGAATTTGTCTACGAGAATCCTGAACACAACACACTAGTTTTCCTGTCTCTGTCCAGATATTTAAGAAGTGGAGGAAGGGATTCACTTGATCATTCTTCCTGCTCAGACAGTGGGGAGGGATTCACTCGGTCATCTGACTGACTGGCACACCCGTCACTTTACACAGGGGGGAAGCCATTCATCTGTTCAGACATTGGGAATAGATTCCGTCAGCAAGTTCACTCTGGGACGAGGCCATTCACCTGTTCTGTTGGTGAGAAGGGATTCAGTTGATCTTCCCATCTGTGGACACACCATTGAGTTCACACTGGGCAGAGGCTGGTCATCTGCTGAATTTGTGGGAAGGATACACTCGGTCATCTGACCTTGAGCACATCAGAGAGTTCACACTGGGGAGAGGCCGTTCACCTGCTCAGACTGTGGGAAGGCATTCACCTGCTCATTTAAACTGAAGGCACATCAGAGATTTCACAGCGGGGAGAGGCCGTTCACCTGCTCGGACTGTGGGAAGGGATTCACTGGCTCATATGAACTGAAGGTACATCAGTGAGTTCACACTGGGGAGAGGCCGTTCACCTGTTCAGACAGTGGGAAGGGATGCACTTTGTCATCTCAGCTGAAGGTACATCAGAGTTCACACTGGGGAGAGGATATGCAGCTGCTCAGACTGTTGGAAGTGATCCACACAGTTAGTTAGCTTACAAGCGCACCAGTCAGTTCTCAGTCAAATGTGCATCATTGAGTTCACACTGGGGAGAGACTGTTCACCTGCTGTGAATGTGGGAAGTGATTCACTCAGTCATCTAACCTTATGTAACTCTCGCTTTGGCTAGCAGCCTAATATAGGGGGTGATAACCCCCCCCCCCCCACAGCCGGGCCAAACTTAAGAAATCCTGTTTGGGTGGATACTGCGCAATGTGTTTCCTGTTACAAATCAGTACCCCGAAATAACAAACAGTACACAATATGTAATTAAACGATTGAGCCTTATAATTCTTACTTCGACAATAGGGTTAAGTAAAGAATACAAAAAAGAGAAAAGGGGCCTACTCTCTCCATTCATGTTTTCTCATCTCTCCCCAGCAAAAGGCTGTGAAAATCTCTCTTGCAGACTCACAAGAAAGAATAACATTTCTCTCAGTGGATATCCCCACATTCCAAAACCCTGTTATCTCTAGTCGTAGCCTACAGAGAAACCATTACCACAGCAGTGAAACATTAATGAGCACTGAAATTTTACAGCATGTTACATTTTTGACACACTGCCGGGTTCACACTGGGGAGAAAGTTTCAATAAGCTGCTTGCCGGATATTTGTCCATCTCCATTGCTGATGCAATTTTGAGAGTGACTGTCGGTGCTGAACTCTGTAATTATTGCTGCTGCTCACCACACCCAGTTCTGCACCCTGGTCACTGGGCATGGGAGGAGTTTCTTCTGCTGTATATTCACCTTCAATGTGACTGGAGTTTAATATTCTGGATCTGAGATAAATAAATCAGTTCTATTTTAAATTCTGTCTTTGGTACTTACTGAATTTATAACACAACTAGTGTACAGTAGAGAGTCAGCTCAGGCCGGCTGGACCCTGCCAGTGATTCAGTTCCATGACAGTCCTTTTCAATCCTCCCCTGTCGTTCCCCTCTCGCTCTCCCTGTGGTGATGGGTTCCAAACAGTTACCACTCTGTGGGTGAAGAGGTTTCCCTTAAATTTCCTGCAGACTGAAGAAGTCGAGCTGACTGCAGTCAACACACACAAAGTGCTGGTGGAATGCAGTAGGCCAGGAAGAAATACACTCGACGTTTTGGGCCGAGACCCGATGTAGATTGGGAAACGGTTTTATCAAGCACATTCGTTCCGTCCGCAATGAAGTGTATTCCCCGATGACCAACCATTTATAATCCACTCTTCATCCCAATGTGACATGCCGGTTCATTGTTCTACTAACAAGATGAGGCCACTCTCTGGTTGGAGGATCAACACCTTATATTGCATCTGAGTCACCTCCAACTTGACGTCATGAGCATCGATTTCTTTAACTTCCACTTCAACCTTCTCTTTTCCCTCTCCCATTCTGTCCTCCCTTCTCGCTTCTCCTCCACTGCCTCATATTTCTCTCTGGTGCCTCCTCTCCTGCTCTTTCTCCCATGATCCACTCTCCCATGCTGTCAGATTCCTACTTTTCAGCTTATTGCCTTTTCCAAACAATTGTGTGCTTGTCGGCGTCTAGAACAGAATTTTTTATCAGTTTTAGCTGAGATTAAAAAAACATAAAAATAAACATGTGATTCTACTGGAGTGAATGTAGAAGAGAGTCAACACGCAATTTGATCGGACGGGCGTTTATTAGAAATCAGGAAGTGAGATGTCATTATTTTCCTTGAAGCAGAGCAGACATTGGTGGTTTCCGTAACAATTTGCGCAATTGGGAATGAGTGCTGTGGTGTTAAACTTTCCTCCAAACATTTTTGTCTAATGCGACAGACGAGTACAAGCTTTACTGTAAGTTTGTGTTAACTTTTTTTTTCCAATTTAATTTTTATGCAAAAGACTAAAGTAGGAAATGAGCGGCATTTTTGCCGATTTGGTCTTGAATGTCCCCAGAACCTGTCTGGCTTTCTCAGACCGAAAAGGGTCTGGCGGTGACGAGTGCGGGAATATGGTGGAAAGCTGAAAATAAAAGGTAGGATGAGCTTAATAATTGGTAGGAGTGGAGCCGCGGGGTGTCGGAGAATCTGTTCCTGGGCTGTGTTCCTTCGGGCTCGAAACCAGATTTACTCTCCCCGCTGCCACGTTCTCCGATGATCATTGATTCTGCAGAGTCAAGATCGAAAACATTGCGAGCGCCGCCGAGAAGAGCTCAGATATTTTGTTTGTTAATTCGTTGAATAACTGAAGTGAGCGGATATTTCGCTGCGCTGATGAACTGCTCTCTGAACTTGGACTGAGTTACCCCATAAATAAACGCGTGTGTGCAGCAACTTAATATCACCAGCTGTCTCCGGTGTGTTGAAACATGTATTCAGAATCGTTGTAATTATTTTGATCCAGTCCGGCGATGGTGTTATAAAGGAATTCAGCAACACTCACCGACCACAGGATGATGAAGCTTCCGGAGATGGTGAGAAGTAAGATCACAGACCTCCTCCTACTCCCCATCTCCGGGTCACTGCGGTTCTCCGCTTTGCTCTGACCCCTCAGCCCCTTACGGACACGACTAGTCACTAAAATGTGTTTGACCGTCAGAGCGTTGAACAGGAGTATTAACACGAACGGGAGTAATGGCGTTAGGACGGTAGAAAGCCGATTATATCCCACCCACCCGGGATCCGTATAGTAGCCCGGTATTTCAATACAGTCCCAGGGTGTATTGTCAACCACTCTCACAGGACGATATATAAAGAATTCGGGCACATTATTAAATCAGAGCAGAACGCCGGTTGTTATCACAACCACAGCCGCAGTTTTCCCGGTGCAATATTTTATTTTCCACTTCTGGCAACAAATGGCAACAAACCGATCAAATGTAGAAGTGCCGGTGAACCAGACAAAACTTTCTGTTGCTGCCTCTCCCAGGGCAGAGATCACACTGCACACGGGGGTGATGTGCAGGAAAGTCTCGGGGAAGTAATAATAACCGACCCGCCACAATATCACCACAAACACGATGGTCAGTCGATCCGCCGCTGCCGTGGCCACCAGGTAGCGAGTGGTGCGGGTGGAGAGGCCGCACTTTCCCCGGGACAGGATCACCATCGCCACTAAATTCACTGGGAAACAACAGAGAGAGCGAGCGAGTTACTGTCTGTCCGCTCCGTGGGTCCCGGGGCAGGGAGATGATGGAAATAGAGAGCAGCTGATTCCCGGCGGTTTAAAACGCGGAAGGCGGGGATCGCCGGCGCCTCAAAGGTGCCGATGCCGGGAGAAACGTTCCGGTCCGGGGCGCTGCACGGAGAGCAGGGTTTGGGAAGGAGGCCGGGAGCGCTTTGGAAAATCAGTGTAAATCTCTGTCCATCAGGTTTCTGACTGATATGCAAAGCCGAGAAAGCCTCGGCAACTTTCTCAGCGGCAGTGATTCCCGCGATCTGGTCACATCTGTTCACACTGTCCGGTACCGCTCAGCCCCGCTGTCTCCGACTTTGTCCACGGACAGTTTCCAAAGCTCGTTGCAGATTTACTTCCCCCGTTCGCAGGCATCGATCTCCTCCTCGGCTTCCGCCCACACTGGCCCGGCTCGGCTTGCTTATTTTAAATTCCGCAACCATTCTTCGCCGCGGCTCCTTCACACTCTATCAGGGGATCGGATCAGAAAGTTCCCATGTTGGTTTTATTTAATATTCTCCCAGACCTGCTCCAAATTACTGCGGCGTTACTCTAAATGCTTCGGTGCTGATGGTCCCAGAGCGGAGTGTCGCCCGTAACCTACCCCGTCTGACCTGTATCGGACCCCGCTTGTGTCGGCTCTGAACTCCGGCTTCACTCCATCGATATCAGGGCGTGGAAACAAACCCCGGGAAACAAAAACCCACAGACACCCTTATTTATTTTTTCCAAACTCCCGAAACTCTCGGGATCTAATATATAGCTGGTGGCATTTTCAGGATATAAATCTACTTTTTTTTTGTCAATAGCAGACTGAGGAATATTGATTTAGTCCCTCAGCCAAACTGTTGACACAGTTTGGGAACAACTGGGCTCCAAGCACCGGTCCCTACAACACCGACTGAGACATCCTGCAGGCCCGGGAAGAGTCTTGTTATTCCAGTGGCCACACATTTTAATTCCACGTCCCATTCCCATTCTGATATGTCTATCCCTCCTCTACTGTCAAGATGAAGCCATACTCAGGTTGCAGGAACAACACTTTATATTCCGTCTAGGGAGCCTCCAACACTATGGCATGTATATTGACCACTTTAACTTCCGTTCATGCTCCTCTTCCCCTTCACACCCCACCTCTTATTTATTTTTAAAAATATATTTGTTATTTTCCCCATTTTTTCTCTCTCTTTTTTCTCCCTCTGTCCCTCTCACTATGACTCCTTGCCCGTTCTCCACCCTCTGGGCTCCCCTCCCGCCTTCTCTCTCCCCAGGCTTCCCCTCCCATGATCCTCTCCCTTTTCCAGCCTCGTATCCCTTTTGCCAATCAACTTTCCAGATCTTTGATCCACCCCTCCCCTCCTGTCTTATCCTGTCATTTCGGATCTCCCCCTCCCCCTCCCCCTCCCACTTTTAAATATCTTACTATCTCTTCTTTCAGTTAGTCCTGACGAAGGGTCTCGGCCCGAAACGTCGACTGTACCTCTTCCTATAGATGCTGCCTGGCCTGCTGCGTTCCACCAGCATTTTTTGTGTGTGTTTCTGGTTCCTCCAAATTGTTTTGAACTGTGAAATTGTTTTTATCAGAAGAAACCATGGAGGCTGAAATTTTCTGAGTTGAAATGTTGTACTTCACCCACTGACGTGCTTTGTAAACTTTTAACAGTGTAGAAAAGTCAAAGGATTTGTGTATAGGAATCACAAATACAACAGCACGTTAGTTCCGCTGTATCTGTCAGTTCACCAGCGCTTGAATGCCGCCGATCCTTGACTGTAGAGGCGGAGATGCTGGAGAAGACAGCACCCCACTCGCTACAAAGAGAGCCCGATCACGTGTCCATGTCCGTGATCTGATTGGATACATTGCCATGACGTTACTGGCAGTGTGACGTCATTCACTGGCTCTCATTTTGGAAGGGCTTCAGTCGGCCATCGCAGATACACCAACAGCTTCGCGCTGGGAAGCGGCCGTTCACCTGCTCCGTGTGTGCGAAGAGACTCATTCAGTTAACCCACCTTGTGATGCTCCAGTGAGTTCACAATAAGTAGAGGCGTAGAGGCCACATTTCTGTCCGGAGTGAGCAAAGAGTTTTACTAAACCATCCCAGCTGCTGTAGCACCAGCAACTTCTCACCAGGAAGGAAAATCAGTCCTGGGAAAAGCCTCTGGCTATCCACACAACCAAAGCCTCTCATTATCTTATACACCTGTATCAATTTCCTGCATGATTCTCTCCAGACGGAATAAGACAATGTGCTCACTGTGGTTTTCACGTTCTTCAGGGCTCCGGACTAAGGCGGTTAAACTCCTCCTTCCCTGCTCTTTTCAACTTTTGGTGTCATTTTCACTAATTTCAAAGGACTGTGCCTCAGACAGTTGGGTTGTTGCAACGCGCCTCTAAAGTCATACAGCAGACGAACGAGTGAATCTTCGATGGAGGGGAGTCAGAAATCAAAGAGTTACCAGCCTGAGTCAGGACTTTGGGGTTCCAGAAAGAGATGGGAACTAGAATTTACAAGAAGGAGGAAGAAGAGGAATCAGAACAGCAGGATGCGGCTAAAAATGAAAGATCAGAAACATTTGGAAACTGATTGATCGAAAAAAAAGTGTTTAATTTCTGCGAAATACTGGTGGAAATCAACAGATCAGGCAGTCAATGTGGAGAAGAATAAATGGACAGCGTTCAGGCCGAGCCCCTTCAGCATGCATTGGCTGTGTACTCCTCTGCTTAGTTGCTGCCTGAACTGCAGAGTTCCTCCAGCATTTTATGTGTATATGTCTGCATTTCCAGCAACAGCAGAATCTCTTGTGTTTTATATCTGCATTTGTAAGAACGTTCTACTTTGGCATTAAACACGAGGAAAGTTTGCTGATATTAAGTGTATTGTTTTATTAGAGCTGCTTTCTGCGTTAAAAGAGGTGCTCAGTTTTCTACACACAAACACTGAGGTATGTACTTGAACCGGTGCTTGCGGAAACTTTCAATGGCACCGTGATTACCCAGAAAGCTCTGCGTAACAATTCTCGCCGTCTCTGAAGCACTGATCGAATGCGCAGGCGTCAGGGTTTCGGAAAGTCCCGAATATCACGCATGCGTAGTCCATAAAAGGCCTCGGATGTCGCTGCCGGTAAGTGTATCTCCGTGCGCCCGTTTTCACTACCGACTGAGGGGCAATTGCTGTGACTCCCGGAAACTGTGCCCCGCGATCCCGGGACAGTCCTGTTCTCTTCCCCGTCTCTCAGCCCCACGATCCCTGCACGGATCCCGGGGAGATTCCGGCTGATGAGGGAATGGAAACCGATGGATCTCTCAGACAGAGCTGAGCTCCAGCTGTCTAAATGCAATGATTAGGAACTCGGAGAAAGGGAACAAAATCTTTTGCATCACCAGTTGAGAAAATCACCTTTGTTCTACCTCCAATCACAAACAAGGGACATTCTGCAGATGCTGGAAATCCAAGCAACACACACAAAATGCCGGAATTCAGCATTAGTACACTTTTCCATAGATGCTGCCTGGCCTGCTGAGTTCTTCCAGCATTTTGTGTGTGTTGCTTGTTCTACCTCCTCTTGTTCTGGACCTTTCTACCCGTGAGGACATGTATTGACCCATTCACTCTGTATACATAATGATATCAAACACCTTTGCCCTGGGCAAGAAATAGCTTTCACATCACAAATGTGCCAGACTCCAATGAGACAGAATACTGCGCTTCCCTTTATATTCATTGGCATTACCATCAACGAGTTTACCACCATCAGTCATTTGGGGGAGGGTTCAGGGGAAATATTTATGCACAATACAGAAACTGGTGGTATTGTGGTGATGCAAAAGTTGCTGGAGAATTTGCAGTTTTTGCAGTGATATTTTGAAATCTGACTTTTTAAAGTGTAATTTAGCAAGCAAACCACATATGGACAATGTGCAAAAGCTCTGCTGAGAAAATCCTTCATTACCCGTTACGGCCTGCTACATAGGTTGTGTGAGAGTGCAGATGAACTCGATCATACCCAGAGGAGATTAAAGTTCCTATCTACAGTTATTTGCTAGCTGTTAATATGAATACCTCCCTATATAAAATTCACTATGCACTTTTTGTCACTGGGTAAAAAAATGCACAATACAAGTTTTATGTTCACACTGGTTATTACAAATTGGAGGGGACATTGGTGGGGAGACATCCAGTGTCCCTGATGCCCTCACCTACAAGATATGCATCCAGCTGCAGCTTGTAACCCTGCACTTTAAGGAGTTGGAACTTGAAATGGAGAATTCCGGATCATCCAGGAGTTGGAGGGGGTGATAGATATGACATGAAGAGAGGTGAGTTACACCAAAGGTGCAGGACACAGGAAACTGGGTGAGAGTCAGGAAGGGAAATGAGGTTAAATAGCCATTGCAGAGTACTCTTGTTGCTATCTCACACAACAAGAGGTGGACCACTTTAGAAACTCTTGGTGGGGGGGGGGGTGATGAAGATTACCTGGCAGAGGAAAGTCAAGGGGGTGATAGGGGATTCGTTCGTTAGGGGAACAGAACAAGAGGGGACTAATATCCTAGTGGTAAGGCTTGCTGGAGCTGGTGTGGGTGGGGGGTGGTTGATGTGGTTAAAATAAGTTGTAGGGGGAATGGGAGCCAGAATGACAGAACAGATAGTGGATAGTGAATTGAATTGAATTGAATTGACTTTATCACATACATCCTTCATATACATGAGGAGTAGAAATCTTTACGTTACGTCTCTGTCTAAATGTGCAATGTGTAATTTATTATAAATAGTTTGTACATAGAACAGTCAATATAACAGAGAAGTGCAATTGTATCAGCATGAATTAATCAGTCTGATGGCCTGGTGGAAGATGATGTCCCGGAGCCTGTTGGTCCTTTTGCTGTGGTACTGTTTCTTGGCTGGTAGCAGCAGGAACAGTTTGTGATTGAGGTGATTCAGGTCCCTAATATCCTTTGGGCCTTTTCTACACTCCTGTCACTGCACATGTCCTGAATAGTGGGAAGTTCACATCTACAGATGCGCTGGGCTGTCTGCACCGCTCTCTGCAGGTTCCTGTGATTGTGGGAAGTACAGTTCCCATACCAGGCAGCGATGCAGCCAGTCAGGTTGCTCTCAGTTGTGTCCCTGTAGAAAGTTTTTAGGATTTGGGACACCATCCCAAACTTCTTCAACCATCTGAGGTGAAAGAGGAGCTGTTGTGCTCTTTTCACAACACAGCCGGTGCTTACAGACCATGTGAAATCCTCGGTGATGTTTATGCCAAGGAACTTAAAGCTGTTCACCCTCTCAACCCCAGATCCATTGATGTCAATAGGGGTTAGCCTGTCTCCATTCCTCCTGTCGTCCACAATCAGCTCCTTTGTTTTTGTGACAATGAGGGAGAGTTTGTTTTCATGACACCAGTCAGATGTTCAGACCTCAGGTAGGGCCAGCAATCAAAAGGTTGAGCATGGTGCGATGAATGTGCTGAGCTGTGTATATCGCAATGCAAGAAGCATTGTAGGAAAGCTGTACTGTGGTCAGGACAAGGAATTATGTTATTGTAGCCATTATTGTAACTTGGTTGCACCCAACTGTCTGAGGGATTTGGAGGAACAAACTTGTAGAGAGATTGCAGACCATGCCAAGAAACAAAGTTTGATTCAGTAAGTGATTTTAACTTTCCATACATTGACTGGGACTCACATACTTTAAAAGGACTAGATGGGGTAGAGTTTATCAAATGTGCCCTTAATCAGAACATAGAATTCCTGATGTAGAAGTGGGCAATAAGCTGTTGGAAAATGATCCAGGGCTGGTGACAGAAATTACACAGATCCCTGAAAGTTGCTTCACAGGTAGATAGGGTAGTTAAGAAAGCTTATGGAGTATTAGCTTTCATAAGTCGATGGATAGAGTTTAAGAGTCATGGTGTAATGATGCGGCTCTATAAAACTCTGGTGAGGCCATACTTGGAGTACTGTGTCCAGTTCTGGTCACCTCACTATAGGAAGGATGTGGAAGCATTGGAAAAGGTACAGAGGAGATTTACCAGGATGCTGCCTGGTTTAGAGAGTATGCAATATGATCAGAGATTAAGGGAGCTGGGGCTTTACTCTCTGGAGAGAAGGAGAATGAGAGGAGACATGATAGAGGTATACAAGACATTAAGAGGAATAGATAGATTGGACAGCCAGTGTCTCTTCCCCAGGGCACCACTGCTCAATATAAGAGGACATGGCTTTAAAGTAAGGGGTGGGAAGTTCAAAGGGGATATTAGAGGAAGGTTTTTTTATTCACAGAGTGGTTGGTGAGTGGAACTCAATACCTGAGTCAGTGGTGGAGGCAGATACACTAGTGAAGTTTAAGAGACTACCAGACAGGTATATGGAGGAATCTAAGGTGGGGGCTTTTATGGGAGGCAGGGTTTGAGGGTCGGCACAACACTGTGGGCCGAAGGGCCTGTACTGTGCTGTACTATTCTATGTTCTATTATGCCATGAGATTCAAAGTAAATGCGGAAAACGAGAGGTCTGGATCATGGGTTGAGATTCTAAATTGGAGAAAGATTAATATTAATGGTATCAGAAAGGATCTGACACCTTTTTATCTGCCTGCCAAAATAAAAGTTGGAAGGTAACTGGTACAGGGAACCTGGGTTTTCAAGAGACATTGAGGCCCGGGATATTTTGTTCCTCTAAATGCCTCAGTCTGTTGGGTGCGACCAAGATTCATTAATGACTACAATATCATGATTCCATGCTCTGAGATCATCTGACTTTTTTTTTAGTCATCTTCTGTTGGTTTCTAAAAGCTTTCCAGTAGTTTTTGCTCTATTATTTGCCCTCTCTTTGGCTTTTATGTTGGCTTTGGCTTCTCATTTCAGACACGGTTGTGTCCTCCTGACTTTCCAATGCTTCCACTTCTTTGGGATGTATCGATCACTCAGCTTCCAAATTGCTCCCAGAAACTGCAGCCATTGCTGCTTCGTTGTCACTCCTACTGTATCCCTTCCAAACAAGTTTGGCCAGCTTCTTTGTCATAGAAACATGGAGAAGTTCAGTACAGAGACAGGCTATTTGGCCCATCTAGTCAATGCCGAAAAAACATTTAGGCTGTCTAATGTAACTACCTGCACTGGGACCATTGCCCTCCATACCCCTACCATCCAGGCTCCCATCCAAACTTTTTTTTAAATGGTGAAACCGAGCTCATGTTCACCACCTCTGCTGGCATCTCATTCCACACTCTCACGACAATTTCAGTAATGAGCTTTTCCAAATATTCCTGTTAAATTTTCACCTTCCCCATTTACCCATGACCTCTGGTTGTAATCCCACCCAACCGCAGTGGAAAAAGCTGCTTGCATCTACCCCATGTGTACCCTCATAATTTTGTATACAGTACTTCTAACAACTCCTCAAAGCAATGTATAATTTCATTGTATATGTTTAGAGCTTTTTGTTAGGTGTATAAGATGATGAGGGGCATTGATCGTGTGGATAGCCAGAGGTTTTTTTTTCCCAGGGCTGAAATGGCGAAGACAAGGTAGTGTAGTTTTAAGGTGCTTGGAAATAGATACCGAGGGGATGTCAGGGGTAAGTTTTTTACACAGAGAGTGGTGGGTGCGTGGAATACACTGCCAGCTATTTGTGTGAGAGTGTTTCAGTTACTGTGGGGCCAGGAACCCATGCAGCTCAGTGGGAACAGGGAATAATACCAATGGAGAGAGTCAAACTGAGCCAGGTCACAGATTGGAGATGGCAGAAATACCCCATTCTCATAGAGACAGGAAGGGGGTCAGAGAATTTGATGGTCATTCCAGATACCAGCACTGTGCCCATTTAGAAGATTTCTCTCTCCAACTTGTGTTGAACCTCACTGTAACAGTGTGATGTCAGTTCACACCTTGACAACTCAAGTGATCTCACCAGAAATGTTGTCCTACACCCACTGATAGATCTTGTAAATGTTTTTACAGGTTAAAAATGACAAGGAATTTGTCTACGGGAATCTCGAGAACAACACGCCAGTTTTGCGGTCCCTGTCCAGATATTTAAGAAGTGGAGCAAGGGATTCACTCGATCATCCTTCCTGCTCAGACTGTGGGAGGGATTGACTCGATCATCTGACCGACTGGCAAGTCTGTCATTTTACACAGGGGAGAGGCTGTTCAGCTGCTCAGACTGTAGGGGTGGATTCACTCGGTCATTTCAACTTAAGGTACATCAGGTAGTTCACATTGGACAAGGCCAATCTGTTCTGTGTGTGAGAAGTGATTCAGTCGATCATCCCACCTGTGGACACACCAGTCAGTTCACACAAGGCAGAGGCTGGTCATCTGCTGAATTTGTGGGTAAGGATTCACTCGGTCATTTGGCCTAATGGCTCCCCAGCGAGTTCATACCAGGGAGCAGCAGTTCACCTGCTCGGACTGTGGGAAGGGATTCATTAAATCATCTCAACTGAAGGTACATCAGCGAGTTCACACCGGAGAGAGGCCGTTCACCTGCTCAGATTGTGGAAAGGGATTCACTCTATCATCCAGCCTACTAATACACCAGCGATTTCACACTGGGGACAGGCCATTCACCTGCTCTGTCTGTGGGAAGGGATTCCATCGACCAGCTGACCTTCATAGACACCACCAATTTCACATAGGGGAGAAGCCGTTCACCTGCCCAGACTGTGGAAAAGGATTCACTTTACTATCTCACCTGCAGAGACACCAGTCAGTTCACACCAGGGAGAGGCCGTTCACCTGCTCAGTCTGTGGAAAGACATTCACCCAGTCATCCCACCTACAGCGACACTGGTCAGTTCACACAGGGGAGAGGCCGTTCACCTGCTCTGACTGTGGGAAGGGATTCACTCAGACAACTAGCCTACTGAGACACCAGCGAGTTCACACTGGGGAGAAGCTGTTCACCCGCTCAGAACGTGGGAAGGGATTCACTCGGTCATCTGATCTGCTGGCACACCAGCGAGTTCACAATGGGGAGAGGCCATTCACCTGCTCAGAATGTGGGAAGGGATTCACTTGCTCATCTCAACTGAAGGTACATCAGCGAGTTCACACTGGAGAGAGGCCGTTCACTTGCTCAGACTGTGGGAAGACCTTCACTCAATCATCCAACCTTCAGATGCACCAGCGAATTCACACTGGGGAGAAGCCGTTCACCTGCCCAATCTGTGGGAAGGGATTCATTCAGGCAGCTAGCCTACTGAAACACCAGCGAGTTCACATTGGGGAGAGGCCATTCACCTGCTGTGAATGTGGGAAGGGATTCACTCAGTAATCTAACCTTGTGACACACTACCGGGTTCACACTGGGCAGAAAGTTTCAATAAGCTGCATGCTGGATATTTATCCATCACCGTTGCTGAATGCAATTTTGAGAGTGACTGTCGGTGCTGAACTCTGCAATTATTGCTGCTGCTCACCACACCCAGTTCTGCACCCTGGTCACTGGGCATGGGAGGAGTTTCTTCTGCTGCATATTCACCTTTAATGGGGCTGGAGTTTAATATTCTGGATCTGAGACAAATAAATCAGTTCTATTTTAAACTCTTATCTCCGGTACTTGGTGAATTTATAACATACCTAGTGTACAGTAGAGAGTCGACTCAGGCCGGCTGGACCCAGCCAGTGATTCTGTTCCACGACAGTCTTTTAAAATCCACCCCTGTTGTTCATCTCTCGCTCTCCCTGTGGTGATGGGTTCCAAACAGTCACCACTCTGTGGGTGAAGAGGATTCCCTTGAATTTTCTGCAGACTGACAAAATCAAGCTGCGGTTCTGTCTGAGATGTTCTTTGGCCCTCTAATCTCTCGGCTGAGGAAGAATGACATTGGTAGTTAACCTTATTGACAGCTCATTTCCACATTATGTGTCATTTTCCCTGCTTCTAAAGGCTTGTTAGAAAACACCACTGTCCTCTAAAGACTGAAAGCAGAATGGGAAACCATTAGTTAGATGTTCAATGGTGCAGGGTCAGAAACCAGAGGCGGGTCTGCACAGGGCAGAGTTTGGAGATCTGGACGATGGTCAGGGTAAGAACGTATGATGAGGAGAAGGGAATGTATGATGAGGGGCGTGACATCGAATGACAGAGTAACAACTTTTGGAAGCTGACTGACAGAGAAAATAATTTGGTTGTCTGACTGATGACACAAACAATGCCTGTGGTGAGGTGCTCCACTGGTCGAGGAACATGTGTGTGTTGGGAATGGTTTTATCTATTGAGAGAGTTGTTCCTGCTTGTTTATCCTGTAATGTTATATCCGGATGGTTATTATGGTTTGTCCTATCTGAAATAATGTATTGATTATCATATAATTTGTAAGATTTTGACTCCAAAACTGGATCTGACTTGAATTTATTGGTTCTTTATGAAGTGATAGAGGGCTTTCAGAAGTTTGTATTTTAAAGCAAGATTTTGGTGAATGGTATTTGTCACTTGATTGTACCTGAGTAATTAATCAGATTGAGTTAAACTGCTGCAGGATCCCAGAATATATTGCATTGTGTCTGGTTTCTCTTGGCATTTTCTGCATTTGTTGCCTGGTTTATTTGTCTTTTATGCATTTTTGAGTTTTTAAAATGTTAACCACCTTGTCCTGTAGTTCCCCAAGGAACCCCTGTTTCTGGGAAGAGGTCTCCAACTCTGAGTCAGACGTACAATGCTTCCTTGTCACCGTCTAGTCTGCTCAGATCATTGGGATGTCTCCCATGGAGTGTCATCCTCATTCCACTCGTTAGCTTTTTGCCATAGTGATGAATAATTTTTCTGAGTTGGCCTCTCATTTAAGTTTTCTGGTCTGTATTTCTTATCCGAATTGCATATACCTGCATGGTGTGCTGAATCCTGTTTATATTGTATGAAAATATATACTTTAGAAAGCATATCAGATCATTGGGTGGTAGCTCTTCCTCCTTCTGTCCTCGGTAGTGTTAATCTAAGTGTGTTTGAGTGTAAATAGTCTTTTCTAAATTTGTCATTTCAGTTTTTTTGTAAAGTTTCCAGATTGGAATGGGACCAAGATATTTACCTAAAGAATACGATAATATGGGTACAGCGAAAGTGTTTATTGCCTTTGTTGTAAGTATTGATCCTGTGGATAAGACATTAATCACATGGACACCAGAGGATTTTTCCCAGAGTTGAAATGGTTAACACGTGAGGGCATAACTTTATGGTGCTTGGAAATGGGTACAAAGGGGATGTCAGAGGTAATTTTTTCACAAAGAGCATGGTAGGTGCATGGAATGCACTGCAGGATAAGGGGGTAGTAGTGTATACTATACAATCTTTTAAGAGACTCTTAGACATGTACATGAAGCTTAGAAAAATAAAGGACATTACGGTAGGAAAATTCTAGGCAGCTTCTAGAGTAGGTTACATGGCAGGCAGAGTATTGTGGGACAAAGAGCCTGTAATGTGCTGTAGATTTCTATTTTCTCTGTTCTATTTGTTATACCATGGATGTCTGCTTGGTAAATGTTCTTAAGCCGTGAAGCAAACGTTGTTAGAAGTTTTCCTTTTTGCTCTATTTTTCTATTGTCATTGTTTTTTGGTATTCCAGATAGCTGGGTGTCAAGAGTCCTGATGAAGGGTCTTGGCCCAAAACGTTGACTCTCATCCATAGATGCTGCCTGACTTGCTGAGCTCCTCCAGCACTTTGTGTGTATCGCTCCAGACATCCAGCATCTGCAATATCTCGTGTCCCAGATACTGGTATGTTTATCGAAAGGACACGCAGGCAGGGAAAGAGGGTGCTGTGGCTCTGTTGGGAAAAAATCAAATCAAATCATTAGAAAGAGGTGACATACGGTTGGAAGATGTTGAGTCATTGTGGGTAGAACTAAGGAACAGCAATGGTGAAATGACCCTGATGGGAGTTTTCTGAAGATCCCCATACAGTAGGAGGTATATTATCCACAAATTACAACAGGAGAAAGAAAATGCATGCCAAAACAGCAACGTTACAATAGTCATGAGAGATAGTCATGCAGATATATTGGGAAAATCAGGTAGGTGCAGGATCCCAAGAGGATCCTCTGTGGTGGGGATTTACAGACATTCACCACCCTCGGAGTGGAGACATTTCCCCTCATCTCAGTCCCGGACAGTCCACCCCCTTTTTCAGAGACTGGGATCCCTGGTTCAACTGGTAATGATGTTGTGCATTTCAATGTGTTCACCTCTCAGTCCTCAATTCTCGAAATGAAAGGGTTATCACATTTGATCTTTCTTCATATGATGACCCACCACTCCAGGGATCAGTCTGGTGAATCTTCATTGCACTTTCTATAACAAATACTCTCTAACCTCTTTGTTAACCCTCTATGGAATTAATTTCCATCTTGTGCAGCCCCGTGTTGCCCCAACCACTCACCTCCCACCCCTGTCACTATTTCCACCTTCCCACCTCCCCCTCACCTGGACCCACCTCTCACTCCCCAGCTCTTGCCCCATCCCCACCCCTCACCTCTTTTCTCGGACTATTTCCCCTCCACTCTCAGTCCAGAGGGAGGGTCTCGGCCCGAAATGTTGACGGTCCATTTCCCTCCACAGATGCTGCCCGACCCACTGAGTTCCTCCGGCAGTTTGTTCTTTGGTCTGTATAACCCGTGTTAGTGTGGGGAGCGGGATTTTACACCATATTCCCGGTACAATCTCAACAAAACACAAATAATTGTCACTTTGCCCGGACCATTGGCCCCGCTTGCAGGGCAACAGTCTGCCGGTGTTTGCCCCCCAATGTGGTGAATCGCCACCACCGTGGGCTCAGACATTTCCACAGATGAGCCCCTCCTGTCCCCACCGGGACAAACATCCTGTCCGCCCCCTCTCTCACCGTCTTCATCCTCTCCCTCCCCGGGGAACCGGCATCAAACCGACGGGCCGAGCGGTCTCCTCCTACCTCTCAGCGATACATCAGACTCCGGCCGCAGGAGACGCTTCACAAACGCCCCAACTTCCCTCGGAGGGAAATGGAAATAAATCAGAAAGCGGACATTTACTTTGGGATTTTGTTCCGCTTTAACGGACAGTTCGCGCTGTACCAGGGGACGGGGTAACGCCCTCTCGGCTGGTCCGGCTCCACTACTGGGTGTAACCAGTGATTGACATCGCTTCGCACCAATGGGAATAGCGCAGCTCTGCAATCAGTTCAATTCCTCTGTTGACTGTTCGGGGGCGGGGGGGGGGCGTGGCTCGTTCTCAGTAGCTCAGCCGTTAAACCGTAAAAGCTCGAGCGCAGCAGCGCGTGTGTGACGTAAGGCACCGTGCTCGTGAAAGCAGATGCAGATACGGGGAGACCATGGGTGACGTCAGGCGCGTGGGAGGGGCTGTTGTGTGACGTCACGTGAGGGGGGAGCGCTTCAGTTTTAAAACACCTTTTGTTGGGTCCGATCTGGAACAACAAAATTAAATTCGGGTTTCATCGGGACCGGATCCGGTGTTGTGAGATGTGTCCAGCTGTGCCGTGTTGTTGGTGGAGTGGGCAGCGGGGTGTTTGTCTCCGGGCTCTCCTCAGCCCCGGTTTTCACTTTGCGACCGAGCCCGGGCCGTGGATCAATTCCTTGTGGTTCTGCAGGGGGTTTGGGGCGAAGGGACAGTCTGTCTGTCTGTCTGTCTGTCTGTGTGGGTCGGGGTTATGAGTGGGTCCCGGGACACATTAACTTGTAAACACCGGACCATCTGGTGAATTGGATCAGACAGCTTCGCTCGCCTGTCCTTTCAGGAAACAACAATTCTCTCTTCATATTAATGACTGTCTAAACTTGCTGTGAACAAGATTCTGTGTTACAAGATTGTGAGTTACAGAGTCTAGGACAGCTGTCACCGTCATGGGCTGCGAGTGCAGACAGGGATTGGGGTCACTGAGCTGTGCATCAGAGAAGGACACGGGTTTGTACAGCCTCCTGTGGGGTAGAAATGTCCACACGGTGAATTCGGATCTGCTGGCACATCGGGAGTCTGAAAGGGAAAGGGAATAGGGAAGGGGCTGAGCAGAGAGTTTTAACAGGGGAACCTGTTCAGGGGTGGAGGGGTACAGTAGCTGTCTGATAGATCGTTTTAATTGTTTTTTATAATCTGACAGATGGTGACTGAGGAAGAAGCTTGTTGACGGAGGATACCCGGAGGCGAGCAGGTCAGACACGGAATCAGGAATTGAATTAAATTGACTTTATTTCTTACATCTATCAGGAGTAAAAATCTTTACATTACGTCTCCATCTAAATGTGCAACGTGCAATCATAGTAATTTATAACAGTTTATAATAAATAAAACAGACAATGTAATATAGAGTACACTCAAGTCAGTGTGAGTTCATCAGTCTGTCGGCCTGGTGGAAGAAGCTGTCCCGGAGCCTGTTGGTCCTGGCTTTTATGTTGCGGTACCGCTTCCCGTCCCGGATGGTATCAGGAGAGTGACAGTGATGCGATTTCCTGTGTCACGGGTACAGACAGTCGTCTCAAGTGAGGAGTTTGTGTGGAAATGCAGCTTCCCTGGAGATGGAGGAAAGAGGACACTTTGTAATGTTGTGAAGGGACCTGTCTCCACCACCACCTCGGGCAGTGTGTTCCAGATTTCAGCTACCCTCTGAGTGAAACATCACTTCCTCAGATCCCTCTAAACCTCTTCGTCCTCTGTTTAAATCTGTGCCCTCTGATCAGTGACACCTCTGTCCCAGGATCGTGGCCTACATGGGCATCAGTGAGGCCTTTGACAAGGTTCAGCATGGTAAGTTGCTGTGGAAAGTTAGATCACATGGGATCCAGGGAGAGCTGGCTAACTGGATGCAAAGTTGTCTTGATGGTAGGAAGCAGAGAGTGATGGTGGGAGGCTGTTTATTGGACTCAAGGCCCGTGCCTAGTGATGTTCCCCAGGGTTACACCCCATTGCTATCATTATTCATTGATATTTAATTTTATTTGCATTTACACAGTTTGTTGAATTCTATGCTCTACTTGATCTTTCACTGATCCTGTTACTATTCTATAGATTTGCTAAGTGTTCCTGTTGGATAAATGACCTCAGGGTTGTATGTGGTGACATATGTACTCTGATAATAAAATTCGTTTTGAACTTTGAACATTGCTACTTGTCATCTAAATCAATAATTTGGTTGAGAACTACAGGGTATGGATAGTAGGTTTGCAGCAAGTAAATTCAAACAAGTACCTTTTCTGAAAGATATTAAGTATAAACTCTCTGCTCTGTTTCCCTCTCCGCACTCGACCACCCCCTCCCCTTATTGCCTCCCTGTCTGCCCCGTCCTCCCTCTCACCCCCACATTAGAGATAAGTTCAGTGTCGGCATTGACTAGAAGGGCCAAAGGGCCTGTTTCAGTGCAGCTGGGCTCTGTGACTCTAATAATATTCTGATTTGTAATTTCCACAGTCACTGCTTTGCTGCCAATGGCTGAACCCAGAAATTTACACAAACAAGAATTGAAAGACTCTTAGCTGGCTACAGAAAGCGTTTACAAGCTGTGATATTTGCTAAAGGGTGTGTTACTAAGTACTGACCATGCAGGGTGCCCAAACATTTGCTTCGGGCCCTTTTCCTTTTTTGTTATTTTCAAACTGTAAAAGATGGAAATAAAAAAGTAATCTTGCATAAGATATTAAAGAAATGTGTCATATTTAACTTCATGCCTTTTGGAAATCAGGTCATCTTTTACTCACTTAGCTATTCACAGTAACAGAAATTTTGACCAGGGGTGCCCAAACTTTTGCACGCCACTGTATATATCCTGTGCCTTCCGAATTGCTGCCAGAAATTACTGCCATTGCTGCTCTGTTTTCATCCTTGCCCATGTTCTTTTCAAATCAATTTTGACCAATTTTTCTTTCATGCCTCTCTAATTCTCTTTATTTCACATCTGACTTTAGCTTCTCCTTCTCTAATGTCAGGGTGAATTTGATCGTATTAAGATCACTTGCCCCTAAGGTTTCTTTGAACTTAAGTGACCTAATTAATTCCGGTTCATTACAACACCCAGTCCAGAATAACTGATCCCCAAGTGGTCTCAACCATGAACTGCTCTAAAAAAGCATCTTGTAGGCATTCTAGGAATTCCTCCTCTTGAGACCAACACCATCCTAATTTTCCTAATCACCTGCATGACAATCCCCCATGAATATTGTAACATTGCCCTTTTGGCACACATTTTCTAACTTCCATTGTAACTTGTGGACCACATATTTACTACTGTTTGGAGGTCTCTGTACAATTCCCATCAGGGATTTTTTTTTTATTTACATGTGCTGTTCCTTAATTCTACCCACAGATTCCACACACTCCAACCTTATGCCAACTCTTTCTACTGATTCTATTTACTATTTTACCAACACAGCCACACATCCCACCACCAGCTTGTTCTTTCAAGAAGCATGTAAGTATCTGGGAAACAAGTGGACCTGCAGATGCTAGAAATCTAGAGAACTACACACAAAGTGCTGAAGGATCTCAGCATGTCAGGCAGCATCTATGGATGGGAATCAACATTTCCAGCCAAGACCCTTCATCGGGACTCTTGACACCCACGTAGCTGGAATATCAACAAGCAAAGAAAATAGAAAGTAGTGCGAAATAGGGAGAACCTTTGTCAAAATTTAGTTCAAGGCTTAAAAAACCTGCCAAACAGAGCTCAATAGTTAACAAATACAGCAAAGACAATAAACACTTTCATCAATACCAACATTGACTTTTTTTTTATATAAAAATATCTTTGTCCCATTTCAATCAGTAAAATTAACAAAGATACAGAACTGAAATGACAGCTTTAGAAAAGACTATTTACACTCAGACTCAGTTAGATTAACACTACCTCGGACAGGAGGAGGAAGGGGAATAACACACATGAAAAAAAAAATCACACAAGTCAGATAAAACTTCTAAGTATATATTTTCATCAAAAATGAACAGTATTCATTGCTCCATGTGTGTATATGCAATCGTGGTAAGAAATACAGACCAGAAAACTTAAATGAGAGGCTAACTCAGAAATGAATCATCACTATGGAAGAAAACATTAACCAGTGGAATGAGTACGACCCTCCATGGGAGACATCCCAATGACCTGAGCAGACAAGATGTTGACAAGGAAGCATCGAGCACCTGACTGAGAGTTGGAGACCTCTTCCCAGAAACAGAGGGGTTCCTTGCAGAAATATAGGACAAGGTGGTCAACAATATGAAAAAAAAATCGAAAATACATGAAATACAAACAAACAAGGCAATAAATACCGAAAATGCCAAGAGAAACCAGACACTATCCAACACATTCCAGGATCCTGCAGCAGTTTAACTCAATCTGATTACTTATGCAGGTACAATCAAGTGGCAAATATATTTCACCAAAATCTTGCTTTAACACACAAACTTATGAGTGACAACCGTAACTTCATTAAGGCACTATAAATTCAGGCCTGATCCAGATAGGGACAGTATCTCACAATTTACATGATAATCAATACATTATTACAGATAGGATAATCTAAAATAACCATCCAGATATATTATTACTGGAACAACTCCCTCAATAGATAAAATCATCCCAACACATACATGTTCCTCGACCAGTGCATCACCTCACAACAGGCATTGTTTGTGTCATCAGACAAATTATTTTCTTTGCCAATTAGCTTCTAAATGTTGCTACTCTGTCATTCGTTGCCACGCCTGGCTGCTGATTCCCTTCTCCTCATCATACATTCTTACCCTGACATTGATCCAGAGCCCCAAACTCTGCCCTGTGCAGACCCGCCTCTGGTTTCTGCCCCTGCTTCATTAAACATCCAACTGATGGTTTCCCATTCTGATTTCAGTCTTTGGAGGTCAGGAGTTGTGTTTGCAAGCAATCCTTTAGAAGCAGGGAAAATGACCCATAATGTGGAAATGAGCCCTGAATAAGGAGGTTAACTCCCAATGTCATTCTTCCTCAGCCCAGAGATTTCAGAGGTGAAGAACATCTCAGACAGAACTGCAGTCAGCTCGACTTCTTCAATTTGCAGAGAATTCAAGGGAAACCTCTTCACCCACAGAGTGGTGACTGTTTGGAACCCATCAGCACAGGGGGAGCAAGAGATGAACAACAGGGGAGGATTTAAAAGGACTATCATGGAACAGAATCACTGGTAGGGTCCAGCCGGCCTGAGTTGACTCTCTACTGTACACTAGGTGTGTTATAAATTCACTAAGTACTGGAGACAGAGTTCAAAATAGAACTGATTTATTTGTCTCAGATCCAGAATATTAAACTCCAGTCCTATTAAAGGTGAATGTGCAGCAGAAGAAACTCCTCCCATGCCCAGTGACCAGGGTGCAGAACTGGGTGTGGTGAGCAGCAGCAATAATTGCAGAGTTCAGCACCGACAGTCACTCTCAAAATTGTTTTCAGCAAAGGTGATGGACAAATATCCAGCATGCAGCTTATTGAAACTTTCTCCCCGGTGTGAACCCAGTAGTGTGTCACAAGTGTAACACGTTGCAAGGTTTCACTGCTAATGTAATGGCCTCTCTGTAATGTTTCACTTCTGAGGTAATGGTTTTTCTGTAGCAGCAATGTTTAGGTTACGACTAGAGATAACAGGGTTTTGGAATGTGGCACTATCCAATGACAGAAATGTTGTTCTTTCTTGTGAGTCTGGAAGAGAGATTTTCATGGTATTTTGCCAGGGAGAGATGAGAAGACACGAATGGAGAGAGTGGGCCCTTCTTTTTTTTTTGTTTACTTCACTAACCCTGTAGTCAAAGAAAGAATTATAAAGCTGAATCGTTTAATCACATATTGTGCACCATTTGTTATTTCGGAGTACTGATTTGTAACAGGGGACACATCATGCAGCATCCACCCAAACAAGATTTTTTAAGCTTGGCCGGGCTGGGCGGCTATTTCCCCCTATATTAAGCTGCCAGCTGAAGGTTAGATAACTGAATGAATCCTTTCCCACATTCACAGCAGGTGTACAGCCTCCCCTCAGTGTGAACAATGATGCACATTTGGTTGGTTTGGCTGAGAGCATCTCTTCCCAGAGTCTAAACAGGAGATTGGCCTCTACCTAGTGTGAACTCGCTGGTGTCTCTGTAGTTGAGATGACTGAGTGAATCCCTTCCCACAGTCTGAGCAGGTGAATGGGCTCTCCCCAGTGTGAACTCGCTGATGTACCTTCAGTTGAGATGACAAAGTGAATCCCTTCCCACAGTCTGAGCAAGTGAACGGCCTCTCCCCAGTGTGAACTGACTGGTGTGCTTGTAAGATAGCAAACCGTGTGAATCCCTTCCCACAGTCTGAGCAAGTGAATGGCCTCTCCCCAGTGTGAACTCACTGATGTACCTCCAGATTGGATGACCTAATGAATCCCTTCCCACAGACTGAGCAGGTGAATGGCCTCTCCCCTGTGTGAACTCGCTCATGTACCTTCAGTTGTGATGACAAAGTGAATTCCTTTCCACAGTCTGAGCAGGTGAATGGCCTCTCTCCAGTGTGAACTCGCTGATGTACCTTCGGAATAGATGACCTAATGAATCCCTTCCCACAGACTGAGCAGGTAAATGGCCTCTCCCCTGTGTGAGCTCTCTGATGTACCTTATGTTGAGATGATTCAGTGAATCCCTTCCCACAATCTGAGCAGGTGAATGGCCACTCTCCGGTGTGAACTGACTGGTGTCTCAGTAGGTGAGGTGAGAAAGTGAATCCCTTCCCACAGACTGAGCAGGTGAATGGCCACTCTCCGATGTGAACTGACTGGTGTCTCAGTAATCGAGATGACAAAGTGAATCCCTTCCCACAGTCTGAGCAGGTGAACGGCCTCTCCCCAGTGTAAACTGACTGATGCACCTTCAGTTGGGATGAGCAAGCGAATCCCTTCCCACAGTCCGAGCAGGTGAATGGCTTCTCTCCAGTGTGAACTCTCTGATGTACCTGCAGATTAAATGACTGAGTGAATCCCTTCCCACAGTATGAGCAGGTGAACGGCCTCTCTGCAGTGTGATCTCGCTGGTGAGCCATGAGGCCAGATGACCGAGTGAATCCTTCACCACAAATTCAGCAGATAACCAACCTCTGCCCAATGTGAACTGACTGGTGTGTCCACAGGTGGGAAGACCGACTGAATCCCTTCTCACCCACAGAACAGATTAATGGCCTTGCCCTATGTGAACTGCCGATGTACCTTCAGTTGAGATGACCGAGTGAGTCCATTCCCAATGTTTGAACAGATGAATAGCCTCTCCCCTGTGTAAAATTATGGGCAAGTCAGTAGGTCAGATGATCGAGTGAATCCCTTGGTCCACTTCTTAAATGTCTGGACAGAGACAGCAAAACTTGTGTGTTGTGTTCGAGATTCCCGTAGACAAATTCCTTGTCACTTTTAACCTGTAAAAAGATTTACAAAATCCATCAATGGGTGTTGGACAACATTTCAGATGAGATCACTTGAGTTGTCAAGGTGTGATCTGACATCACACTGTTACAGTGAAGTTCAACCTAAGTTGGAGAGAGAAATCATCTTCTGAGTGGGCACAGAACTGGTATCTGGAATGACCATCAAATTCTCTGATGCTCTTCCTGTCTGTATAAGAATGGGGCATTTCTGCCATCTCCAACCTGTGTCCTGGCTCACCTTGACTCTCTCCATTGGTATTATTCCATGTTCCTGCTGGCTGCATGGGTGCCTGGCCCCACAGTAACTGAAACAATCAAATGCAAATTAGCCGGCAGTGCAGTCCACGCACCCACCACTCTCTGTGTGAAAAAACTTACCCCTGACATCCCCTCGGTATCTATTTCCAAGCACCTTAAAACTATACCCCTCGTATTAGCAATTTCAGCCCTGGGAATAAAACCTCTGGCTATCCACACGAACAATGCCCCTCATCATCTTATACACCTAAAAAAGGCTCTAAACATAAAAAAGGAAATTATACATTGAAGATTTGTTAGCAGTATACAAAATTATGAGGGTATAGATAGGGTTAATGCAAGCAGCTCTTTCCACTGAGGTTGGGTGAGATGACAACCAAGTTCATTGGTAAATGGGGAAGGTGGAAATTTAAGGGGAACATTTGGAAAAGCTCTTTACTGAAATGGTCAAGAGAGTGTGGAATGAGATGCCAGCACAAGTGGTGAATACGAGCTCGGTTTCACCATTTAAAAGAAGTTTGATAGGTACCTGGATGGTGGGGGTATGGAGGGTGATGGTCCCGGTGCAGGTAGTTGCATTAGACAGCTTAAATGTTTTTCAGCATTGACAAACAGCCTGAGGCATTTAGAGGAACAAAATATCCAGGGCATCAATATCTCTTGAAAACCAAGGTTCCCTGCGCCAGTTAACTTTCAATTTTTAATTTGGCAGGACCACACAAACTCTACACCCTCAAACTTTCACTTCTGAAGTCCTCCCAAATACCAAGTACTCTTTTGCCGAAAAACAGCCTGTCCCAAACCACACTTGTCAGATCCTTTGATACCATCAAAATTGACCTTTCTCCAATTTAGAATCTCAACACATTCATCGCACTATGCTCAACCATTTGATTGCTGACTCTATCTGAGGTCTGAACAACATCTGACTGGTGTCAAGAAAACAAACTCTCCCTCATTGTCACAAGAACAAAGGAGCTGATTGTGGACAACAGGAGAAATGGAGACAGGCTAACCCCTATTGACATCAAGGGATCTGGGGTTGAGAGGGTGAACAGCTTTAAGTTCCTTGGCATAAACATCACCAAGGATCTCACATTGTCTGTACGTACCGGCTGTGTTGTGAAAAAAGCACCTCTTTCCCCTCAGACGGTTGAAGAAGTTTGGGATGGGGCCCCAAATCCTGAACTTCCTGCAGGGACACAATTGAGAACATCCTGACTGGCTGCATCACTGCCTGGTATGGGAACTGTATTTCCCTTAATTGGAGGAACCTGCAGAGAGCGGTGCGGACAGCCCAGCACATCTGTAGATGTGAACTTTCCACTATTCAGGACATTTACAGAGACAAGTATGTAAAAAGGCCCCAAAGGATATTGGGGACACAATTCACCACAACCAAAAACTGTTCCTGCTGCTACCATCCAGGAAACGGTACCACAGCAAAAGGAGCAACAGGCTCCGGGACATCATCTTCCACCAGGCCATCAGACTGATTAATTCATGCTGATACAATTGACTGTCCTATGTACAAACTATTTATTATAAGTTATTATAAATTACACATTGCACATTTAGAGGGAGACGTAACGTTAAGATTTCTGCACCTCATGTATATGAAGGATGTATGGAATAAAGTCAATTCAATTCAATTCAATTCACCCTCTCCACTATCTGTTCTGTCATTCTGGCTCCCATTCCTCCTACAACTTATTTTAACCACATCACCCCCTCCCCCCACGCGAGCACTAGCAAGCCTTACCACTGGGATATTAGTCCCCTCTTGTTCTGTTCCCCTAACTAACGAATCCCCTATCATGCCTCTGACGTTCCTCTGCCAGATAATCCCCCCAACAGTTTCTAAAGTGGTCCACCTGCTGTTGTGTGGGATAGCAACAAGAGTACTCTGCGATGGCTATTTAAACTTATTCCCCTTCCTGACTCTCACCCAGTTTCCTGTGTGTAACTCACCTCTCTTCATGTCATATCTATAACCCCCTCTGACTGCCAGATGATCTGGAATTCGTCCATTTCAAGTTCCAACTCCTTAAAGTGCAGGGTTACAAGCTGCAGCTGGATGCACATCTTGTAGCTGAGGGCATCAGGGACACTGAAGGTCGCCCCACCTTCCCACCAATGTCCTCTCTAATTTGTAATGACCAATGTGCACATAAATCTTGTACTGTGCATTTTTTTACCCAGTGACAACACGTGCACAGTGAATTTTATATAGAGAGGTATTCATTTTAACAGCTCGCAATTCACTGTCGATAAGAACTTTGATATCCTCTGGGTTCGATCAAGTTCATCTGCTCTCTCACACAACCTATGTTAGCAGGCCTGTTACTGGTGATGAAGGAATTTCTTACCAGAGATTTTGCACATTGTCCATGTGGTTTGCTTGCTAAATTATGCTTTAAAAAGCCAGATTTCCAAATATCACTCCACTTCTTCCCACTTGTAAATTCTGCAGAAACTTTTGCATCACCACAATACACACAGGTAACACCAGTTTCTATATTGTACATAAATATTTCCCCTGAATCCTCCTGAGGAATTGAGGATATATAAAAAAATCATTTTGAACCTATGTAACCCCTGGCTGAAAGAATAATTGGGACTGAATAGGAATTTTTTTAACTGAAGTAAACTCTGTCTTCAGCGGTTAGCTAAGACAGGCTCATGACTAGTTCTCTGCAGCTTGAGGAGAGACAGACTGAGAGCTGATAACATTATACATTGAACTCTCATTAGTTGATAACATTATACATTGTACCCTCGTTTGAGTAAAGGGAGGAGGACTCACTGATAAGGACAGGAATGAACATCTGTCTGTAATTAAATCAGGGCTTTGCAAAGGGAATAACTGGGAAGTACTGAACAGTACATCCGTCTGTAGTTAGATTAGATTAGATTAGATTTCTTTAGATTAGATTATGAGGACACTCAGTTCTC
This sequence comes from Mobula birostris, assembly GCF_030028105.1. Taxonomy (NCBI): domain Eukaryota; kingdom Metazoa; phylum Chordata; class Chondrichthyes; order Myliobatiformes; family Myliobatidae; genus Mobula; species Mobula birostris. Next base: position 66,416,783 of record NC_092382.1, read on the forward strand.
GTTTAAAAACTTTATTCAGCAAACTCTCTGATCTAAGTAATTAAGTTTTGCACCAACAGACTTGGTTGGCGTACCAGTTCAAATAACGTCTTGCGAGAGTAATGTATGCGGCTTACTATATATAAGTATATGGCTGTAACCCGACTAAGTCAGTCCACTTTTCAGATGGTGGCAGTGCTTACATGCCTTCCCTTTGACAACTGGGTCTCAAACATCCTGCAGGAGAATATGCAATAAACTGTGGAGACAATAAGAAGCTGGTGTCCCAAGTTTTATTCAGATTCAACTTTAACATTTGGTGTCACGAACAGGATCCCAATATAGGGAGTGCCAAGCAGACAGGCTGAGTAAGTGGCTGGACCACTCTGGGGACTGCAGAGACCGACCGGGCGCCCAATAGGTATTTTACCTTTTGTCGCTCTCCGTTAGTTCCTTTGGAGGTTCCGTCCCCCGCCCAAGGCTGATCTCATACCTTGACGGGATTGGGAAAAAATCTGTCAGGAGACTCGTATAAGGAAGGCAAAATTTTACTGAGTGGACAGGAGGCAGTACCGGGTAAATTTTACTAAGTGGACAGGAGGCGGTACCGGGTAAATTTTACTAAGTGGGCAGGAGGCAGACGTGCTGGGTAAATTACTTAGAGAACATGGGTCAATTGCAGTCGACTGATATGAGTGGGTCAGGAGCAGCCCTACACAGTTTGTGTGAGAGTTTTCCAGACAAGGAAAAGGGTTTGTGAATACTGAGTGCAGCCCTGAATAAGAAATTGGGGACAAAATGTGGCCACTGGGGGGGAGGGGGGAACCTGGGATATTACCTCATGAGAACAAGCAGTAATTTCGATATGGAAAAAGAACTGTGGAAAGAAGTGGAAATTGTTGAAATGGGAATGGAAGGAAAAGGCAGATGTAAAGAGGAACAGTATATTATTAGCAAGTTGGAGGAAAACTGCATGTGAGATTGGGATAGAGGTATGTACTGCAGAAGGAACGCCAAAGGTTGGGAGACGCTAAAAACGGAGCGTGAATGGGTGGATGGGCACCGGAAACGAGAGCAGGAAAAACAACACAAGCAAACCAAGGCCGGCCTAGATAGGAGAGAAGGGCAGGAACATCACACTAAACTTCGAACTACATCGAACAGACTGCAAACGTGTTACTGAAGGAACTGAGTAGCAGGACTCTCTCGGACTAAAGGAGAATGTATTGGTTGATGGTGGTATTTGTGTTTATGTCCTTGAGAAGGCTCACCCCAGCATCTGGGGTCCCCCATGTTAACACCTTTCTGTCTCTCTGCCATGCCTATGCCGAACAGGTAGAACTAGGGCCTAACAACAGGAATTCTGCAGATGCTGGAAATTCAAGCAACACACATCAAAGTTGCCGGTGAACGCAGCAGGCCAGGCAGCATCTGTAGGAAGAAGTGCAGTCGACGTTTCAGGCCGAGACCCTTCGTCAGGACTAACTGAAGGAAGAGTGAGTAAGGGATTTGAAAGTTGGAGGGGGAGGGGGAGATCCAAAATGGTAGGAGAAGACAGGAGAGGGAGGGATGGAGCCAAGAGCTGGACAGGTGATTGGCAAAAGGGATATGAGAGGATCATGGGACAGGAGGTCCGGGGAGAAAGACAAGCGGGGGGGAGGTGAACCCAGAGGATGGGCAAGAGGTATATTCAGAGAGACAGAGGGAGGAAAAGGAGAGTGAGAGAAAGAATGTGTGCATAAAAATAAGTAACAGATGGGGTACGAGGGGGATGTGGGGCCTTAGCGGAAGTTAGAGAAGTCGATGTTCATGCCATCAGGTTGGAGGCTACCCAGACGGAATATAAGGTGTTGTTCCTCCAACCTGAGTGTGGCTTCATCTTTACAGTAGAGGAGGCCGTGGATAGACATGTCAGAATGGGAATGGGATGTGGAATTAAAATGTATGGCCAATGGGAGATCCTGCTTTCTCTGGCGGACAGAGCGTAGATGTTCAGCAAAGCGGTCTCCCAGTCTGCGTCGGGTCTCGCCAATATATAAAAGGCCACATCGGGAGCACCAGACGCAGTATATCACCCCAGCCGACTCACAGGTGAAGTGTTGCCTCACCTGGAAGGACTGTTTGGAGCCCTGAATGGTGGTAAGGGAGGAAGTGTAAGGGCATGTGTAGCACTTGTTCCGCTTACACGGATAAGTGCCAGGAGGGAGATCAGTGGTGAGGGATGGGGGGGACGAATGGACAAGGGAGTTGCGTAGGGAGCGATCCCTACGGAATGCAGAGAGGGGGGGGAGGGAAAGATGTGCTCAGTGGTGGGATCCCGTTGGAGGTGGCGGAAGTTATGGAGAATAATACGTTGGACCCGGAGGCTGGTGGGGTGGTAGGTGAGGACCAGGGGAACCCTATTCCTAGTGGGGTGGGGGGAGGATGGAGTGAGAGCAGATGTACGTGAAATGGGGGAGATCCGTTTGAGAGCAGAGTTGATAGTGGAGGAAGGGAAGCCCCTTTCTTTAAAAAAGGAGGACATCTCCTGCGTCCTGGAATGAAAAGCCTCATCCTGAGAGCAGATGCAGTGGAGATGGAGGAATTCCGAGAAGGGGATGGCGTTTTTGCAAGAGACAGGGTGAGAAGAGGAATAGTCCAGATAGCTGTGAGAGTCAGTAGGCTTATAGTAGACATCCGTGGATAAGCTATCTCCAGAGACAGAGACAGAAAGATCTAGAAAGGGGAGGGAGGTGTCGGAAATGGACCATGTAAACTTGAGGGCAGGATGAAAGTTGGAGGCAAAGTTAGTAAAGTCAACGAGCTCAGCATGCGTGCAGGAAGCAGCGCCAATGCAGTCGTCGATGTAGCGAAGGAAAAGTGGAGGACAGATACCAGAATAGTCACGGAACATAGATTGATCCACAAAGTCAACAAAAAGGCAGGCATAGCTAGGACCCATACGGGTGCCGATAGCTGCACCTTTAGTTTGGAGGAAGCGGGGGGAGCCAAAGGAGAAATTATTAAGATTAAGGACTAAATCCGCGAGACGGAGCAGAGTGGTGGTAGAGGGGAACTTTTTTTGGGGGTGTTTCCTTTCCTATTGTTAGAATAATTGTGGAGAATACGGGAAACCTCGTGGGTTAACAGACAAGCATTTGCTCTACAGCTATAGCACGGCCGCTTTAGACAGTGGGGACTCTGGTAAGTAGTTGCTAGGTGTGATTCGCCTGCCATTTTTGCCACTTCAGCTCAAACATCCTCTTTATTTCTTTCTATAGATCGGCCTGCTTTGACCATAAACTTCTGGCATCTTATACCCACTATTTTATTCCAGCGTGAGTCACATGACAGATTTTGAAAAAAGCTAGTACTGGAGAAAGCCACAGTCAGAGACATAAAAAGTTAGTGTTAAACAATTAAAAAGTGATAAAATCAAGGGGCTGAGGGCCAACTACGTGACCATGAGGAATGAACACTCAAACTCAACTCGGTTGTTTGGTTTTCCTCTCTAACGTAGTGGAGGCATAATTGTGAACATCGGAAGTGCAGTAGCCTAGATCGGCAGGTTTGCAATTTAATTTCTGTGTCATTTCCTTACACCGACTCCTTATGCTAATGACGCTCAAACTTACACTTCCACCTAGCCGATGCTTTTCGTATTAGATTCAGCTGACATCGGGAAATGCTTTCACCACTGAATACTTGAAATAAAGTTTAAACGTCTGTGAGAAGCACGTCTTCCTCCCCCACTTCAAGGAGAGAATTACATATTCTCCGCTACTATCTGAATTGTTCCATTTCCCGATGCAACGTAATCACGTCCTTAACAAGATCTATAACCGAGGCAATTCACAAAGTGAAACGGAGCAGCCTACTGACCGTATGTCATTGGTCTGCGATGACAAAGTCCATGCAGCATAGGAATGGACAAGATTAACAATAGCAATCATGAAACCGAGAGGTGAGCCTGAGTGTGTTTCGCAACAACTTCTCCAATCGTCATTTCTTTGTCTTTGAGATTTTGTGATTTATTGTCAAGCTATCCAGCCCTCATCACAATTGGGATTTTACTTGAATGACATCATGTTTATTTTTACTCCAGCTGTTGGAAGACACGTCAGCCTTGTGTAGTATTGAATATTCGGTGTGCTGGAGCGAGTATAAATTAACGACCGCGGAGATTCATCAGCTCAGAGATTCTTCAGCGAGATCGCGGGCAGCTGGAAGACGGATTGAATATCACACAGCATTTTACCGTGTGAGAAAGAGATACTTCATGATCATTGCAGTCATTGGTGTCCCTGGTAAGAACACAGGTGAACTAACATTTGCTGTTGTTTGTGCGCGGTTTCGGGACTTGTTCAGTTATCGAAAGCCTTGTGACACGGTTGTATTAGTGAATGTGGTGCAGACATTGTGACCATCCCTGTATTCTGTCAGACGTTCCCTTGTAGTTTAACGCGTGGCTTTAGCTGAAATACACCGACAGTTGAAACAGATGTAGAGTAGAAACTTCAGGTTAGGGGTTTATTTTGTGGATTCATAGCAGCCAGTTTTGATTTATCGATGCAAAACAGCTTTCAAAGTAAATTCTGCTAATGCAGAGCGCTCGCCACCTTTACGGGTTATTGTTGTTATTTCGGATCCATAATGGAACACGTTTTAAGTTCCAATTTAAAGGTATTTCATTGTGTTTTAAGAACTTGCTGCAATTTGGAAGGGAATGTAGGAAAAGAATCACCGGTGAGATCCAGGGGAGAACGGTTAATATCGCTTGAGAGTTACAATCACAGCACGTTTTTGGCGGAGACCCCAGCACCTGCAGAGTATTTTGTGTTTATCCATGAACGTTCAAAATAACTGTAAGTTTCAAAGAGCCAGGCAAAATCTTCAAAAGCGAATATTGAAACTTCCTGATTGGTTAACCTTGACACGGCGTGAAGGAACCTGGGCCAAATTTACAGAAATTAAAAAGAAGCGAGGCCAAGCTTCCGTGGGCGGTGGCAAAAGGGAGTCGAGAAGGAGACGAAGACATGCAGAAAGGGGAAATAAATTCGCTTTCGAGTTTGAAACCTGTAAATGGACAGAGGTGGAGGTAGCAGGATTCGTTGTGTAAGGGGAGCGCCAGAATAAAGGTGGCGGGAATCACTATCACTGAGAAATTCGCCGAGGTATCGAGGCTTTACCCATCAATCAAATCCCTGATGGTGGCCGTTTTATATTAATAGCTCTGAAGCTCCCTCGGCGTTCAGTTGACAATGCCTGTTTGCCAGATCCTGCTCTTCTCCCAGTACCGAGTACAGTACCCTTTCAACAAGCATGCACTCCTTTGACGCATCTGCGAGTTGTACTTTGCTATTTTTAAATCTCCAGAAATGAGCTATCTGAAAAGTTTGGTTATTCTCAGGTTCCAGCTTATCTCTGCCCTGAGGACCGTGGAGCAGAGAGACAGTAATTCATTTATTATCTTTGCTTGTTTCCCAGTGAATTTAGTGGCGATGGTGATCCTGTCCCGGGGAAAGTGCGGCCTCTCCACCTGCACCACTCTCTACCTGGTGGCCACGGCAGCGGCGGATCTACTGACCATCGTGTTTGCGGTGATATTGTGGTGGGTCGGTTATTATTACTTCCCCGGGACTTTCCTGGACATCACCCCCGTGTGCAGTGTGATCTCCGTCCTGGGAGAGGCAGCAACAGAAAGTTCTTTCTGGTTCACCGTCACTTTTACGTTTGATCGGATTGTCGCCATATGCTGCTCGAAGTGGAAAACAAAGTATTGCACCGGGAAAACTGCGGCTGCGGTTCTGACAGCAACCGGCTTCCTTCTCTGTTTTAAAAATATGTCTAACTTCTTTATATATCGTCCCGCGAAAGTGATCAACAATATACCCTGGGACTGTATTCGAAAGCCGGGCCACAATACGGATCCCGGGGGGGTGGGATATCGGTGGTTTTCTACCGTCCTAACGCCATTACTCCCGTTCGTGCTAATACTCCTGTTCAACGCTCTGACAGTCAGACACATTTTAGTGACTAGTCGTGTCCGTAAGGGGCTGAGGGATCAGAGCAAGGCGGAGAACCGCAGTGACCCGGAGATGGAGAGCAGGAGGAGGTCTGTGATCTTACTTCTCACCATCTCCGGAAGCTTCATCACCCTGTGGTCGGTGAGTGTTGCCGAATTTCATTACTTCACCATTGCCCGATTGGATCCAAGTAATTACAACTATTCGGAATACATATTTGAACAGTCAGGAGACATGCTGATGATATTAAGTTGCTGCACAAACACTTTTATTTATGGGGTAACTCAGTCTAAGTTCAGAGAGCAGTTCATCAGCGCAGCGAAATATCCGCTCACGTCAATTGTTAAACTAATTAAACAAAATATCTAAGTTTGTCTCCCTGGCAATCACAGTGTTTTCCATCTTGACACCTCAACACTGCCGGTCACTGGAGAACGTAGCAGCGTGAGAATAAAACTGGCTGAGTGGCCGAGAGAGACACAGCACGAGAACGGACCCTTCCGCGCCCGCAGCTCACGACATCCACCTCCTACCAGTTATTAAACTCATCCAAAGTTTAGATTTATTTGTTCACCATACTCCCGCTCTCGTCACCGCTGCACCTCCCGACAATGTATCCTGCGGCTATCGTAAATGCACATCCGTCAATTTTCCATCGCAAAGTGAACGGGCGGAATTCTCAGTGATCTGATCGAGCCTGGTACGTGCTGGGAGAGATGAGACAGCGCCGCAAAAAGATTTAACTGATTGCATCCAACATACTATGAAAAGGCCACATCCACGTATACAAATATCCTAACTTCAACTGACGGTGTCCAATGAGCTGGCATCAAAATCGTGGTGTGTTTACTCGCACAAGCAATGACTGTCCAGGGTCCAATTTGCATCTGCATAAAGTCTATTTCTGAAGGTCTATTGATGTCCTTGTGAGAAAGGCGCCTGTCTTCCTTGGACACTCCCAGGGTGTGTTATACCGGGTAGGAAAGACGTTCAATGAACGCAACGCGGTAGGAGCTCTCGTTAGGCACTTTATCAATACTTTGAGAAAAGGGATCATTGTTAATTAACTCGGCCGAATGACATGAGATAAGACCATTGGACCGAAGGATAATTGGGTCATTAGTTCCTCTGCCGTTCTTTCCTGGGTGACCTGTTTGTCAACCCCAGTCTGCTCGCGTCTCCCAGAAACCGTTAACACTCTGAACATCAAGAACTATTCAACTTTTTTTTTTTCTTAAGTACAGAGAACTTACGCCCCACACGATCAGTGGAATTAAATTTGATCTCACTTGAAATACAAGCCAGCATTGAATTTACTTTCGTTACAGCCGAAATAACCATCCCGGCATCCGGAAGTTGAACTCATAAGTCAATGTCCATCTCGTCTTCCTGAGTTTTCCCTCCGGTTAAAAAAAAACCTTCAATCCATTACTCCGAAGTGCATGTCCCACTCCCCTGTTACGTCATTGCCTACTCTGTCAAATTGAACATCTTTCTGTCGTCTCACTGCAAGTAAACTTTGTCATCTGAATCCCATCATGAGCTGACTCATGTCCCAATTGTTCCCCGACACATCGCTGCATCCCTTATATAACGTCAGCTGCCTCCTGGCCTTTCGATTCCCTGCTCTTCGATAAGGGCAAAACCATCTCCGCTGTAGTTTTCCAAAACACCCTAGGCTAGAGCAGGTCAGGATCTGACGGCATTCAAGACCAAATCAGTAATAAAAGCAACTCATTTGTTATTTCAGTCTTTTGTATAAGAATGAAACAAAAAAGAGGATTAGCAGTCTTCACGAATTTAGAGTAAGCCTTGCACATGCGCTTCGCATTAGATAAACCTGTTGTGGAGAAATGCTTAGCACTACAGAGATGGGGAAGTGACCGTGAAGGGAGAGACAGTGTACAGAGAGAGAAGGGAAAGAGAGAGAGAGAGAGAGAGCGAGAGAGACTGGGGTGAGCGAAAATTGGAGAAGAGAGAATCTGGAGGAGAGAGATATTGGTGAGGGAATGAGAGAGAGACTGGGGAGAGAAACGTGGGAGAGGGACGGGAAGTGTGGAAAGCAGAGACTGATACAGGGCCGAGAGTTTAGGTGAGGATAAAGGGCAGAGGGCGACAGACTAAGGGAGAGAGAGAGAGATAAACTGAGTGAGAGAAAGAGCGAGACTGTGGAGAGACAGACGGTGGGATAGAGAGAAGGGAAAGAGGGACGAGGACATTCGGAGTGAGAGAGACCAGGGCTTGAATGGTCGAGGGTGACAGAGTGGGAAAAGAGAAACTGAAGGCGAGAGACAGAGTGGAAGGAGTGTGGGAGAATGGACTGAGAGAGACAGCGGGAGGGATTGGTAGAGAGCGACTGGGAGTTAGGGACTTCGGGAAAAGTAAGAATAAGAGAGAGTGGGAGGATAGCGAGAAGGGGGTGGGGTGGTGGCACAACGAGGGACCAGGGTTGGAGAGTGGGCGTGGAGAGATTGACAACGGGAGAGAGACACATGCAAAATGCCAGAGGAGCTCAGCAGCCCAGGCAGATCTATGGGAAAACGTACAGTTGACGTTCCGGGCAGAAACCCTTCGGCAAGACTGGAGTAAAAAATGCTGAGGAGTGAATTTAAAAGGTAGGGGGGAGGGCGGCGAGAGAGAAACACCGGGTGACAGGTGAAACCTGAATGGGGAGGGCTGCAGTAAGGAGCCTGGAAGTTGATTGGTGATAGTGACACCGGGACATTGAGGAATGAAAGAGACAGCAGGAGCACAACAGGGAGGCAGTGGGCTGGCAAGAGATAAGGTGAGAGGGGGGAAACATAGAAACATAGAAATACAGAAACATAGAAAACCGACAGCACAATACAGGCCCTTCGGTACACAAAGCTGTGCCGAACATGTCCTTACTTTAGAACTACCTAGGCTTACCTATAACCCTCTATTTTTTCCAAGCTCCATCCAGGAGTCTCTTAAAAGGCGCCATCGCTTCCGCCTCCAGCACGGTTGTCGGCAGCCCATTCCACGCACTCACCACTCTCAGTGTATATATATATATATATATATATAAAACTTACCCCTGACATTTCCTCTGACCTAAAGAAAGGGGATGGAGAACGGTGAAAGCCGGCCGTGGGCATTGCCAGAAGTTTGAGAAATTGATGTTCATGCGATCAGATTGGAGACTATCCAAAAGCAATACAAGGTTTTGTTCCTTCAGCCTAAGTGTGGCCTCATCGCAACAGTGGAGGAGGCCATAGATGGACATATCGGGATGGGAATGGGACGACGAATTAAAATGGGTGGCCACTGGGAGATCTCGCTTGATCTGGCGACGAGAGCGTAGATACTAAACAAAGCAGTCTCCCAGACTATGTTATATGTCACCGATATGCAGAAGGCCACACCGGGCGCAACGGACACAGTAACTGAATCCAACAATATCGAAATGTTGCCTCACCTGGAGGTACTGTTTCAGGCCCTGAATGGTAGTGAGGGAGGAGATGTATGGACAGGTGTAGTGCTTGATCCGCTTGCAAGGATAAGTGGCCAGAGGAGATTAGGGGAAGGGGCGGATGGACAAGGGAGTCGTGTTGGGAGCGATCCCTGCAGAAAGCAAAAAGTGGGGAGGGGTTGTAAGGTAAAGAATTGCTGAGGGCCTCCAACTTCTTTCAACAATCAACATCCCAGCTTCTTACTTCATCCCTACCCCTCCAGGGTTCACCTATCAACTGGTATTTCTCTCTCACATCCCCCACCTTTTAAATCTACTCCTCAGCTTTTCCCCCACTCCTTCCGAAGGATGTCGGCCCGAAACAACCACTGTACTCTTCTCCATAGGTGCTGCCTGGCATGCTGAGTTCATGCAGAATTTTGTGTGTGTTATTCCGATTTCCAGCATCTGCAGCTTTCCTCTTGTTTGTGAGGGTAGAGAAAGATTGTTTTAGAGGCAGGATAGAGCGGAAATATCTGGGGGAAACAGGAAGACGAGAGATGGAAAGACTGGAGAAGGTGATAGACACTGGGGGTTGAGAGAGACTGGAATGAGGGAAGGTGGGAAACGTGAGTCGAAGAAAAGGCTTACGTATCTTGAGTGTCTCAAGGGCTTTCTGCGATTTGCATTTCCACGATTCTAAAGTCCTTCGAACCATTCAACCCTTCCTGTCTCGCTAAACCCTCCATTCCAGTCTCGTCGAACCCACACCTTCCCAAACCGCATCCTTTCTCTGCCTCCTGCCAGCCCGTCTTCGTAACCATCACCTCCCTTCCCCTCTCTGTTAACTCCTACTTCCCTCTCCGTCATTAGAAGGCCAGGTCTTGGCCAGTAGGATTATGAAAACCCCCAAGACGTTGTGAAGAGGATGAAGAGAGTGAGGATAGTTCGGGTCAGGGATAGAAGATAAAACATGCGCTGGAGTCGGCGAGGTGGGGCAAGTCCTTAATGATGACTTTACTTCCGTATTCGCCAGTGAGAGTAGTCTTGAAGTTTGTGAAGGCAGCGTTATATCCTCTTGCGTGGTCAGGATATAACCCAGATTAATGCTGGAAGAGGAGTAAAAGATTATGTTTTAAAGCAAGATTTTCGTGAATGATGATTTCCACTTGATTATCCTTGTGTAAGTAATCGGAATGAGTTTAACTACTACAGGATGATGTAATAAGCCTGACTGTTCCTTGTTTCTGTTGGAATTTTATGCATTTATCGTCTCCAAGTCTTAGACTTTTATTATGTTTTTTTTAAATATATTTTTTTTGAGTGTAGAGTTCTCACTGTGTCAGAAGGCTGCGAGTGGCGGGGGGTCCGCGAGAAGAGGGGTGGCCGTTAGCGTGTGCTATAACTGCGGTAAAGAGGGACATTTTTGGAGAGAATGTGAGTGGCACGGGGTGCGCTATATCTGTGGGGAAGAGGGTCACTTCCAGCAGAAATGTGGGCAGCAGGGAATCCCTCCGAGGGGGAGTCCCCGGGCATCCAAGCAGGGAGAGGTGTCGGGAAATTTAGAGGAGACCCAGTGAGGGAACGGTCTGGTATCTCTGGGGGAACACGATGTACCAAGGAACCCCGAAAGCGAAAGACCCGATTCCAGAAGGAGTAATGGGTCCCCGATCCAGCGTGCCGCTATACGGGGTCGCAGGTCGCGTTACTATACCGTTGGTTTTACAACCAGTGTTTAAAGCATTTGTCCGTGACCCCATTCAGTGCACTGGAGAACTGGCGCGTCAGTGCTGGTCATTATCCGTATGACGCGTATTTGTCAGAGAGACTGGAGTTTTCAGTAGCCGATATGGGGTTGTCCGAAGTTCGGGAGACGTTAATGCTGGTTTGTCCGGACCCGGTTGAGACGGGGGGTGCTTCAATTCTTGTGGGGACCAACACCCCTGTGGTGCGGAGGCTCATGGGGGCCTGCCAGGAAAGGGCAGGTGAGAACTTTTTCGAGACCCGGTCTGTGCACCCAATGTTTCGAGCTGCTTTTGTGGCAGTGCGGAGCGACCCTGGGCCGGATACTGAACGTAAGCGAGGGACTGTGTGGTGCACCCAGTCGAAGTCTAAGGCAATAAGGTCCGGGGAAGTAGCGAGGGTGATGGGAACCCCCAGATTTCCCTGTGTGCTTGATGGTGAGGCCTTTTAGTGGACTTCGAGGGGGAGTAAAGATTTCCGGCTGGGGTGCTGGTGAGGCCCGAAGTGCAGAGGCCCTCGGTGGTACAGGCGAACAGGATTGCTGTGATTGTCAGAACAGCACAACGAGAGAAATCACCTTTAAGAGAGGGTTGCCGCTGGCACATTTGTTCCCGGTAACTGTAATGTCGAGCGCCCCCTTGAGGCCTGCTGGAGGGATACGATTGGAAAACAGAGAAGCTGACTGCTGAGGCTTTTAACTTTGGGAACTCGCCGGTGTCGCCGGGTTGGAAGAAGAGGCTGGTGGAGAAGATGTTGCAGCTGGAAGATGTTTTTTCCCTTGGCGATTTCAATGTGGGTTGTTTCAAGAGCACTCGCCGCACCATCTGGGTGACTGAGGACACGCCGATCAGAGAGAGGTCGCGGCGATTGTCCCCTGCCGATGTGGAAAATGTGCACCAGCACCTGCGTAAGTTGAAGGAAGCAGGGATCATCTCTGAATCACGAAGCCCTCATGCATCTCCAATAGTAATGGACCGGAAGAAGAACGGAAAGGGATGCATGTGTGTGGACAATAGGACTCTAAACCGGCGCACTGTCCCCGACCAGTATACAGTCCCGAGCGTCGAAGATGCGCTGACCTGTCCCAGTGGAGCGAAGTGGTTCAGTGTTCTGGATTTGAGGAGTGAATACTACCAGATCCCGATGAGCGATGCTGATAAAGAGAAGACGGCATTTATATGCCCTCTGGGATTTTCCCAGTTTGAAAGAATACCCCAGGACATATCGGGAGCCCCTGTCACTTTCCAGAGGGTCATGTGGAAGAAGGTGGGGGATATGAATTTGTTTGATGTGTTGGTGTACTTGGATGACTTGATAGTATTTAGATATACCTTTGAAGAGCATAAAGCGAGGCTACTGAAGGTGCTAAGCCGACTGAATGAGGAAGGGTTAAAACTCTCCCTGGACAAGTGCCAGTTCTGCAAGACGTATGTTAGCTATGTTGGGCACATAATCTCGCGGGATGGAGTAGTTAATACCCGGCTAAGATAGAAGCGATGACAACGTAGCCGGAGATTTGTGAAGGGCTACGCCAAAGTGAGTCACCCCTTGAACCAGCTTCGGCCTGGTTACCCTCCCTTGGGGCAGAAAAGGAAAAGGGGAATGCAGACCGGAGATTATATCTACCGAGCGGAACCTTTCGGACAGAGGTGGGATGCAAAATGTAAGGAGGCTTTTAAATTGCTGAAAGAGTTGCTGACCCAGACGCCGGTGCTGGCTTTTGTGGAACCCCGGTTACCTTATGTACTACACACCGATGCCAGCCGAGAGGGATTAGGGACCGTCTTGTATCAAGATCAGGGTAGCCGGTTGAGGCCTGTAGCGTTTGTCATCCGGAGCTTGTCGCCCTCCGAGAGGAACTATACCACCCACAATTTGGAGTTCCTACCGTTGAAATGGGCATGGTCGATAAGCTGAGTGACTGTCTCTACGAGGCCAAGTTTGAGATGAAGACGGACTGTTGTCACATGGTCACTTTGCATCCTGACGTCCGCGAATTGGATGCTGCAGGCCATCGGTGGTTGGCGGCCTTGTCGTCTTATGATTTCAGCCTGAACTACCGGCCGGGGAGCCAGAACGTCGATGCCGACGCTTTGTCCCGACGGGTGCATCAGGAACTGAAGAGTGACCAGGAGTGGGAGAGCGTTACTGACCCTGCGGTGAATGCCATGCTTCCGTTCGCTATGACTGTGAAGGCCGACGAAAAGGAGATGCCGGTTCGCGCAGTGGACCCACTGGGGGCTTCTGACGGCGCCCTACCCCCTGTTTACTGTGACCTGACTGCTCTGAAGACCAAGCAGCTGCTGGAATTGAGTCCGGGGGAAGTGGCTGCTGCTCAGTGAGATGGTCCAGGCATTGGCATCGTTTGATACACGGTAGATAAGGGGGATATGGCCTGGGCGGTGAAGAAGAAACACGTTTCAGTGCCTCCGTTACTGAGGGAGTGGCCTCGGTTGAAGTTGAGGAAACAAATTTTATACCGGGTAACGTCATCCCCGGACCGATCTCGGTGTTGGCAGTTGGTCCTGCCTGAGAAGTATCGGAAGATTGCCTTGAAGTCACTGCGCGATGAGTCTAGACATTTGAGGATGGAGACCTATGGGTTACTCAAGGACAGGTGTTACTTGCGTCGAATGAAGTCGGAGTTTTAAGAGTACTGCAAGCCGTGTATTCGCTGCATACGCCGGAAAACACTGCCAGTGAAGGCTCTTCCTTTCTCACTCTTGCAGAGTGCAGGGCCCTTGAACCTGGTGTGTATGGATTTTCTGTCTATAGAACCCGATGCCAGCAACACGGCGAATGTCTCAGTCATCACGGACCACCACACCAGATATACTCAGGCTCTTCCGACCAAGGACCAGAGGGCGACTACGGTGGGAAAAGCGTTATGGGTGAGTATTTCTTGCATTATGGCCTTCCCCGGCGGATACACAGTGATCAAGGACGGTACGTTGAGAGTAAGCTCATCTATGAGTTACTGGGCATGCTGGGAGTTGAGGAATCGAGGACCACGCCTTATCATCCGCAGGCCGGTCCCCAGGCGGAGAGGTTTAATCAGACCTTGTTAGACATACTCGGGACTCTGGAGGTCAGCAAAAAGAAATGAAGGAGTCAACGTATTGGACATTTGGTTCACTGTTACAACTGTACAAGCAATAAAGCTACTGGGTATTCGCCCTGTCATCTGATGGTTGGGCGTGAGGCGAGGCTGCCCATTGACCTCTTTTTCGGGATTGACGCGGGTGAGGTGCAGCCGAAGTCTTATCTGAAGTATATGTCTGATATGAGGAGAGAGCTGAAAAGGGCTTACGAAATAGGCTGGGGCGGCGGCCGCCAAGCAGAATCGGGAAAGTAAGAGGAGGTATGACCAGTGTTACGTGGGCGACAACAATGGATATGGAATTGAGACAGGTTTTTATAAACAAACATAAACATTTATTAAAGACTGATCAAAAATAGTGAAAATTAAAAAAAAAGGACTAACTTAACCGGAAGTAAACTGCTCTACGGCAATTTAACAAACCACCAAACTCTGGAATTGTTCTTACAGTGGTAAATGCGAACACAGTCTTAAAGTGGCAAATTGGAAAGTTCGAGTGATTTATACAGTCATTTAGGAGAGGCCTCCCTGAAGTACAGAATTCCTCGAATACGTGACGTTACTGCTGATCCCAGCAGTAATATGCCTTGTACGAAGGATTCGCAACGAAGGAAAATAAAACGGTTTAAAGGAATTGACCTTCTTCTCTGGAAGGTGAACACTGCACCAAACTTTCCTGCTCTTGCAGATGTTATCTCAGATGCAGGCCACTATTGTTGAACGAAGATTCAATAAGGTCGATCCTTTATAAAACTACCGAACGACAGCAACTTTCCCCAGTCGTTCGGGTTCCCGTACATTGGTAAGGTTTTCACTCTCCAATGCTGGACTGTAAAGGCGAATCAAAGATGCTACAAACAAAGACTGGCAGCGATTGGTGAAACTGCCAGCAGCAACCTTTCCATCTTAAAATATGAAGTAAATCTCCGTTTTGAAGTGAAACTGCGTCATGAGACGAATACGCAGAAAAACTAAACACCGACGAACCAACCAACGCAAAACTCTTGCGTCACAGCAAGGTTTTCCCGGTTTATACCTGTTGGAAAAGGCCATCATGTGACTTCACACCGGCGGGAAAATTGCATCATGTGACCTCACACTGGCGGGAGAATTACATCACCACACCATCACAGGGCCATTACATCATGCTCACAAGATACTCTATTACAACATGGTCCTAGAAGAAGCGATATCTACCATTGGTCACCTAGTTTCATGCCACTTCCCATTTCCATTCCAATATGTCAATCCGTGGCTTCCTCGACTATCGCGACGAGGCTATACTCAGGTTGGAGGAACAACACCTTATATTCCGTCGGGGCAGCCTCCGAGCTAATTGCATGAAGACGATTTCCCAAACTTCCGGTAATGGCACTCCCACCTACCTTCACCAAGCCCCATCCCCTTTTCCGTCTCTCTCCTTATCTCCTTGCCCGCCAATTGCATCCCTTTGGGGCTTCAACCTGATTTTCTTTCTTCTATGCCCTTCTATTCTCACCTGCCAGACTTCTCCAGCTCCGGACCTCTTTCACCAATCAGCTTCTGCAGCTATTTATTTCAACCCTTCCTCTCACGGGTTCACCTATAACCCTGTGTTTCCCTTTTTAAATCTACACCTCACCTTTTTTTCTCCAGTCCTGCTGACTGGTCTCGTCCCAAGACGTCAACTGTACTTTTACCGATGTTGAGATCTACCAGCACTTTTTACTTGAATTTCCATCGTCATTATTTGTGAGAGGGAAGGAAGAATTTTGTTAGTCGGAGGGTAGTGTATCTGTGGAACGCTCTGCCCCAGACTTTGTCGGAGGCACAGTTTCCGTCTATATTTTTGTGTATAATCAAGAAGTTGATCATTACTTGATCGGTTAGGGCATCCAAAGATATGGCAAGGTGTAAGGGATTCAGTGTGGGATGTAGGATCAGCGGAGCAGACTAGATGAGCTGAATGGCATAATTCTACACCCAAGTCCTATGGTCTTATCGTATTATGGAACAAGCCCCCACATTCATGATGAATCTTCTCTGCAGTCTTACAGCACAAAAGATCCTTTGCACAGAATACTAAGTAGAAATTAATGACACTGTTGAAGAAACTTGGCAGGTCAGCCAGGATCTATTGAGAGGAATAGAGTCACTGTTCGGATGAAACTTTCCTTTACAGCGTTGACACAGACTCTTCGGCCCAACCGTTCCATACTGTACTGCTGTCCATTTAAATTAGTCACATCTGCCTGCCTTTGACCTAGCACTTCTGGGACATGAATTAGTTTGAATGTACATCTAGATCGTAATGGCATACACGCTGAAGGGTCTTTTCCCTGCTGTAAAAGTCTGTGAAGAAACGTTTCCTATGCTGTACTTACCAAAACTGATTCGTTTTGGAAGCTCGGGGCCAATGAAGAGATAGTGCTAAAGAGCAGTGAGCTGGGTAATTTCTCAGGGCCCACTGGGCTCTACTGCATATTATTCCGAGAAGCAGGAGTTGAGATTACTGCGGTCTAGACCAGTATATTTGCGTTCTCTGCAGCCACAAACAAGACCCCAGAAAAGCTGTGATAAATATTAAGACGTGGAATTGATAATGCAGGAAAATATAGACGAGTGAGTCTCACGTCAGGGGTTGGAAAGATACTGGAAAGGACGCTTTGGGTTAGGACGTAGAGCTATCGAACACCACACACGTAAGTAGACCGCCTCACTCTTCTGATTTGTGACAGCATATTGCCTGGCCCAGTCCCATTTGCCTGCACAAGAACCGCCGCTTTCATTCCATTCGCATCCATGTACCCATCAGCGGGTCTTCTGAATGTTGATATTCAACTTGCATTTACTACTGTTTCTTACAGCTCATTCCAGACTCCCACTGACCCCTCCGTGAAGATGTTTCCTCTCATGTTCCGCTTAAATATTTCAACTTTTTCCATTAGTCTATGATTACTTGTTTCAGTGCCACCTTACCCGAGGAAGAAAAGCCTCAGTTTGGATGAGACTAAATCTTTTAAAATATTTTTATTAATTTTCAAAATTATAAACTTAATAACAAAGTTGGTACAAATTTATTGGAATAATCTTAATCAGCAAATACAAAACGGATTTTAAGTAACATAGATATAAAAGACTTCAAAACTCATAATGAAATTAGTCATTAAAAAAAGAAATAAAAAGAAAAAAAATATATATGAACAAAAAAATCCCCAAAAGAAAAAAACAGAAAAAAAACCCAAAAAAGAACAAAACAGGGCTAGACCAATATCTTGTATCAGACACGTTCAGTAATGCCGTCAACTTCACTCCTCTAATCATATAATTTAAGTTTAAAAAAATGATTCAGAAGGGTCAGATTATATCATATGAAAATGTTGAGACTAAATCTATTGAATTATTCTCTCTAACGCTGGCCATCAAATCCTCAGAAAATCCTGATACGTGACGTTTGTTTTATTCTTCTCTCTCTGTGGAAAGGGGTGAAACCTCTCTCTGTTTGTAAGATTGAGAACATGAGACATGCCGATATTACCAGGTGATTAATAGGTTTGTTGACCTCCGTCACTCTTCGTGGGGTTTGCTGTTACTTGTTTGTTTGTTGGGTGGTCAGCCCTGATGCTTCCTGAAGGAGCAAGTGAGGGGGTGGGGGCGGGAGATGGGGCTGGTGATATTTTTCGTGGTTCATTATTTTTCCAGGGTTTTCTTCTGTTTCGAGGATGTATGCGAAGAGCAAGAATTTCAGGATGTACATTCTCTGATAATACATGGAGCCATTAGACCTGTCGGATGCTAAAAGGGCTCGATGGAGTTTATCTGGCGAGGACGTTCCCGCGCTGGGGGAATTTCGGACCTGAAGACGAAACCTCAGAGCACAGGGCCAACCATTTAGAATGCAGAAGAAGAGGATTGTATATAGGCAGAGAAATGAACCTCTAGACTGCGTTGCCACAGGCGGCTGGAAATTGAGAATATTCAAGACAAGAGTTTATAAACATATAAAGGATGATGGGGAGAAGGCACGAGTCTGAGGCTGAAAGGGTAATGGATCAGCGGGAAACAAATTGCGAAGTCGTCTCGCTGGACGGAATGGCCAAATTCTGCCTCTACATCACATGGCCTTATGGTCGTATGGCATCCAGGAATATTGAGGGGCCACCGCTCCTCTCGCCTCGCTTTGCCCGTAATATCCCAGAGTGCCTCACTGCAATCCTGACACGCGGTTCTGTCGGCTTATGTACGTATCCACCTATCTATCTATCTATCTATCTACCTATCTATCTATCTATCTGACTGTCTATCTATCTATCTATCTACCTATCTATCTATCTGACTGTCTATCTATCTATCTATCTATCTATCTATCTATCTATCTATCTATCTGTCTGTCTGTCTGTCTATCTATCTATCTATCTACCTATCTATCTCCATCTATCTCTCTATCCAGACATGCTGTGCGGAACAGCACCTCCCAACCCTGACTGACGTCGAGAACAAGGTAATGTGGTAGTGGAGAAGCTGAAGTTGGTGATTTTACGAAACGGTGTGAAAACTTTGAGTTACCATTACAATCAGGTGCGCGTTCATGATTTAAAAGGTGGAACTTCGCGGGAGCATTTCAGATTTTGACTGTGATCTTTTCTATCAGGTCCGCTCTCAAGTTTTAAAAGACAGAACTTTTCGGAGTTGGACTGAGGCCAATAGTTGAGCGGGATTCATTAGAAACGTTGAGTTAAAATAGCATAATTTTGCGGGGCGGCCATTCTGGGAAAGGGCATTGTTGCGAGTGGGCCAGTGTTTGGAGTGGCTTTGGATCACCAGGCTTCGCGAGATCAGGTTTAGGTGAACTAATTATCTGATCGATTTCTCTTTTTCTCCCTAATTTTTCATTCCTCGTCCATGAGGGTACAGCGGCGCAGAGAGAATGTCTCCGGTGGCAGAGTTTTGTTCCGTGCTTCAGATATGGTCTTCCGGATAACCAAATTAGCATCAGAAACATCGAGCTGTGGCTCCCCCGTGAACACATTAAGCAACTGGCGCTGTCGCTCGATGAATTTTGGCTCACAAAAGCGACTGTGGACAGGTAGCAGCTGCAGGGAGGCCGGTGTCTCTAGATTGCAGGAGGGAGGCAACTGGGTTTTTGTCAGCAGAAGGAAAGGAAACGGGAGCCAGTGCGGAGTTTTCTGTGCCCTTTCCCCTCTCTATTAAGACACTGTAAATACCGTTGATGACTGCCTACAAGAAAGGGGCGGGGGTCGCTGTGGCCGGGTTTCTGGCACTGAATCTGCGGCTGCTGCTCACAAACGAAGAGTATTGAAGAGGACTACAGGGTTTGAAGGAGGTTGAAACGTCCGAGGAGCAGAGTCGAGATTCTGTAGGCGTGATAGAGACTCCTGGATGATATGTTGACTCTCAGCTGCCAGGATCAGGGATGTCTCAGATCGGAACCATAATATTCTGACGTGGAACAGTAGGCAGCTAGGTGTCTTGGTACCTATCAGTACCAATGACATCGATAGAAAAGATAAAGTGGTACTGAAGAGAAATGTTAGGTTGCGAGATGAAAACGGAAAAACAGGACATCCACTGGTCGGGAAATCGGTGTACTGAGGGTTACAGTCTGCGTTTACTTCCGCGCCCCTCATGTGTTAACGGGCGGCGAACCTCCCAAAACCGCAACTCTTCCCGGAACTTTCAATTATCACCCGGCGGAACTTCCATCATTTCCACAGAAAATATATATTAATAAAAACCCGCAGAAATCTCAGCCAAGTGCATCACGGGAACCAGCCTCTCAGACATCGAAGGCATCTTCGAAAATAGATGATTAGAAATGGGGCATCCATCATTAAAGATATTCAATCCTGGACATGCCCTCTTCTCATTGCTGCCGTCAATGAAGAATTGACGGTGTCTGAGGACCCACACACGAAGTTTCAGGAAGTTTATTTTCCTCCAGCACCAGATTTCTAAATGGACAATGTACCCCTCTACACTACCTTAATATTTACCCTCTGTTTAAGAACTACATATTTACCTTAAAACACTTATTTTAGGAACACATTTCAGTATTTATTTTACTGAACGACTGCCGTAAAACAACAAATTCCAAACATAGGACTGTGATATTAAGCCTACTGCTGAATGCGTTCTCCTCCACGCCCCTTCCCCCGTCCCCCGTAAGCTCGATGGCCGTTCTCTCTGACAGCCATCTATCCGCACGAGTCACCTCTATAGTCACCTCCAGAAATGCCACCCTCTACCCACCCTCAACGACCCTTACTTTGGTGTCAAACGTTTCTCTCCACCGACCAGTCATTCATCCCTCCTCCCACCCTCACACTCGGCATCCTTCTGCTTGTCCTGCAGTGAATGCTCCACTCCCCACCGTGACCATTAATGTCCCTGATTCCCACACACCCGACTGCCATGTCTTCCATCCCTGGTGTTACTGTCTCCCAGCGATAGGGGTTCAGTGACGCGCCCCGTGGTGATTTACAGCCCTGGGATTGGAGGGGGAGAAGCGTAGGAAAACCGTCTGCCCGGAGTAGGGGAGACCCTGTCCGTCACTCGGCTAACACCCACCTGCAGTCTGCCCACCTCAGCCATCGCTTCAGACCAGAGTACTTCCACGCCAAGTGAGATCATACCGACGGAGTTCGTTTTGCCTATCGGACCCAAGAGAGTAATCCCACTGGTGACAGTCCCTGCGTCGGTGTGCCGCACCATTTCCTCACCCTCACACACCAGGCGGCTTCACCAGCAGCTTGCAGTTGCCTCAGAGTGACTCGGCATTGGTGGGGAATTGGGATGGGCTGTTTCAGGCCTCTGCATTGTCTGCTCTGGGAGCAGGCTGCTCTATGCGTCCGGTGGGGCTGCACAGACCTTCTTAATGGCCCGCCGGTACCGAAGGCAGCGAGCTTTTAGCAAGAGACGGAGACCAGTTTAATGCAAACAGCGTCAGTTTTATTGAGTCATGCAGCTGGATGGATTAACGGTTATACGACGGCGGGACAGCGATCAGCGGGATAGTGTATAGTCAGTACCGATACCAGAGAGTGTGAACACCGGAAAACTTTAACCCCTTCCCATAATCAGAGCAGAGGAGAATTATTGCAGTTACACGGAGACAGGAGGTGGATCATATCGAACGTCCACTGCGTGTTCTGCCCAGTGTCTGTAACGCTCCAGCGCCGACAACCCGTGCGGCCAGACAGAAGTGGTCTGTGGCCTTCATCTTCCCCAGTGCGTTCCCCGAGGAGACACAGACATCCCCTCCAACCCCAAGCGTCAACCTGCGTGGCCCGCGGTTTTTGATGTATTTCCGATCTCACTCTTTCACCAGGAATGCAAAAGAGCCCGAGGAAGGACTCATCTGAATGTTCACCGTGACGCGGCGCCCCACACCAACATGGGCAAAGTTTTCTCAAGGCTGCTTCCATTATCAACGTGGCCCAATGTTCTTGGGTCAGTGGAGGATCATGGTGGCCGGAAGTCCTAGAACTGGGCTCCTCAGCCAGCCACATTGCGGTTACTGCGGGGGTCGGTGATGATCGGTCACGTGTTGGTTATCGGGTGCCGAGGCCAGGCTGGGTGAATAGGCCAGTGCTTTGATTACTGAATAACGGTATGGGAATGCGTTATTAGCGGAGTGCGTGCCGAAAGCGGTGATTGATACGAAGCAAGGTGGGGGGATCCAAAGCGATTTCCGTCGTCCTCACATGCGTGGGCAATCCGCTCTGCCAGTGGCAACGAACCAGATCTCCACACTGAAAGGTGCAAGAGAAAGGTGAGGGGAAACTTCCTGAGTGCAACCGCTGTCCCTTTATTGACGGGATCGTCCTCATCAGCAGAGAACCGGCCCCAAAAATCGGCAGTGCTTGGCCGGCTGAGTGTGGAGAGCCGGCGGCACAGATGCGCTGAGAAACGCATTCCTACCGTTAGGCAGCATGGGATCTACGATCAGACAGGGTAAAAATATCGCCAGCAAGGAGACTAAATATCCAAGGTGTTTTCCACGGATGTGGGGAACTGAAGGATTACATGTGTCAGGACAGGACTGATCAGGAATAACAGAGCCTGGTGTCGGAGAGGTAGGAAAGGTCCTTAATGAATATTTCTCTCAGTATTCATGATTCAGAAAGACCTTGACAAATGTGAGCACAACGATAACAGGCTGATATGCTTGAACAGGTCAATGTTGTGTAGGATAAGTGCATAGAATGGACGATCTGACAATTCAGCTGCAGATTGGCCAATATGACGTTGAGGTTATCTCTGAAACTTGGTTAAGGGATGGCTGCCATCGGGATCTGAACCTCCAAGGATATAAGGTATATCGGAAAGATAGGTTAGTAGGCAGAGGGGGTGCTGTAGCTCTGTGTATAAGAAATAATATTAAATCATTGGAAAGAGGTGACATAGGATTGGAAGGCGTAGAGTCTCCATGGGTTGAGTTAAGAAATAGCAAGGGTAAAAGGACATTAATGGCAGTTGTATACAGGCCTCCAAACAGCAGCCGGAATGTGGTTTACAAATTACAGCAGGAGATAGAAGACTCATGTCAGAAAGGCAATGTCATGATAATCGTTGGGGATTTTAACATGAAAATGGATTGGGAAAACTGGGTCAGTACTGAACCTCGAGAGAGAAGTTTTAGAATGTTTAAGGGATAGCATTTTAGAAACCGTTTGTTGCTGAGCCAACTAGCGGATCGGCTGTGCTGGATTGGGTGTTATGCAATGATTGGAGGTGGTAAGAGAGCACAAGGTGAAGGAGCCATTAGGGAACAGTGATCG
Source organism: Mobula birostris (assembly GCF_030028105.1). Classification (NCBI taxonomy): domain Eukaryota; kingdom Metazoa; phylum Chordata; class Chondrichthyes; order Myliobatiformes; family Myliobatidae; genus Mobula; species Mobula birostris. Next base: position 66,439,802 of record NC_092382.1, read on the forward strand.
CAATATGATCGAGTTCATATTGATATTTGAGAGGGAAAATAAAATCTAATGTGTGGAATTTCAATGGAATAAAGGATATTGCAATGGCATGGAAGGGAAACTGGCCGAAGTTGACTGGAAAGGGACATTTGAAGGAAAGACAAAGAAGAAGAAATTTCAAGAAGAAGAAGGGCGGGACCGCGGCTGGCAAGTAGAGTCAGAGCCGATGTAAAGGCAAAAGACGGGCCATAAAATAAAGCCGCAGCTAGTGGGAAGATCGAGCATTGGGAAGCTTTAAAAAACTTGCGGAAGTAAACTACGAAGGTCATTAAGAAGGAAAAGATGAATTACAAGAGGAAGCTGGAGACTAATATCAAAGAAGATACCAAAAGCTGTTTATTGTACATTAAGAACCCATTCTGACCCTGAAATCCCTTTGCTCTGAACATACCTGTAGCATCCGTTAGGATTCTCCTTCAACTTGTCTGCTAAGGCAACAGCAGGCCTTCGATGACACTTCTGCTTTCATTCTGAAGTATTCTCTTCACTGACTTGCAGCTACGTTAAAATGTCTGACTGGGATGGAATGACGTACTAATTGAAAATGATCACCAGGTAAGGAATTGTGTCCTGATTACAAATGGGAGTCGGAAAAGGATTGATATCCCAATTTAAAATGGTTAGCAGGGTAGAAGTGACGCGTGGTTTTAAAATGGCACCCGGGATGGAATGGAGCACTGAGCCTTACAGGCTATAGAGCTGGAAAGGTGTCATAACCAGGCCGCATCAAAGGGAAGATGAGTAGCTGGCTGGTTTTCTGGACAAACTGGTGTTGAGGGCCAAGCCTTCGGACTGGTCAGCGTCAATCATCACCATCCTTGTCCTGGGGCACGGCGAGTGGAGAGGGGAGAGCAGTCAGAGTCTAGGTAAGGTTCAGTGTGAAAAGAGAAGGGCAGGAGAGGAAGAAGATGATTAAAACAATCATCACACTTGTGTTCTCCATCTGCATACCATATCCCCGACTCTGTCACTCGGTAAGCTTCGTTAGCACACTCTTGCACGTCTCCCTCGCTTTCGCTCCCTGCTCGAGCCCCTCACACTATCCTGTCGCACTCCAACTCTTGTCCTGCACCCCTCTTTCAACGGCTGCATACCCCTCTATAATTTCTCTCGCCCTCTCGCTCCATTCTCTTCCCTCTCTTTAATTCCCTCTCTCGCCCTCATCGATACCTCTCTCTCCACTCCCCTATTCCATTTACCCTACCTACACCGCTCACAATTTAGTATACCTCTATCAAATCTCCTTTAGATCTTATTCTTTCCAAGGAATAAAAAACTAATCTATTCCAACTTTCTGTTTTACCCAGGTACTCCAATCCCGCCAAAATCCTTTTAAATTTCACTGTACTACTTTAACCATAGTTGCATGTTTCCTGTAGGTAGGTGAACAAAACTGCACACAATATTCCAAATTAGGCCACGCCAATGTGTTATATGACTTCAGCATAACATCCCATCTCCTATAATCAATAATTTGACTTATGAAGACCAGTGTGCCAAAAGCTTATCTTACGACCCTATCTACCTATGCCGCAATTTTCGATTAATTCTGAACCTGTAATCCTAAATCACTTCGCTTTACGGCACACCTCAGTGCCCTACTTTCTAATGTGTGAGACCTACCTTAGTTGGTCGAACCGAAGTGCAATACCCTACATTTGCCTGCATTAATTTTACTTCTGCTAATTTTAGCAGATTTTCCCACCTAGTACAGATCCTGCTGAAAGTTCTGATGGACTTCCTGGCTGTTGGCTACACCTCCAATCTTAGTGTCATCGGCAAATCTACAGATCCAATTAATTACATTATCATCCAGAGCATTCCTATAGGTAACAAACAATGCATCCAACACCGATCCCTCTGGCACTCCACTATACACGGGCCTCTAGTCAGGGAGGCAACCATTCAATAGCACTATCCACCATCTCCCACAATTTCAATGTCCACTCCAATTTACCACCTCATCTTGAATAACGAGGATTTTGTTGACAAACTTCCCACGCGGCAACTTGTTGAATTTCTTGATAAAGTACAGATAAACAATGTACCCTGCCTTGCTTTCATCAAAGTTCCGAATAGTATTATTCGTAACCTCTTCGATACACTCTATAAGATTGCCATGAATACACAAAGTTATACCCAATCCATTCTGTTTATTGAAATTCTCACAAATTCGGTTTTTCAAATGACTTTCCCACCACTGATGTCAGGAGCACTGGCTTGTAATTACTTGGCTGAGTCTCTGAGCCTTTCGTAAGCGAACTCAAATCCTCTGGTATCTTTGCTATCGCTAAGCATAATTTAAATTACTTTGGTCACATTGGAATGTCGAACCAGTTCGATTTCATTTTAACAGAACGTACACTCCTTATTCTGAGGAATGTGACTGCTTGTAGACAGACTCTGAGATCAGATTCTCACAGAAAAACAACCCTCACATTCCAGTTGCACTAAAGTGTGACGGCAAGAAACCTCTATATGTTATTCGTTTTGTTGTTGTTGCGGAACCTGCTGAGATCCTCCAAAATTATCCACGCTGTTAGAATATTCTCGGTGAATAAATCAAACTAGAGTCATTTCGGATTTCGATATAATCAACCTGATTCTGTGTTATGAATCAGTGGTCAGGTAGTCCTGGTCCCTTAGGAAAGAACAGCACAGAAACCGGCCCTTCGGCCGAGATATTTAAATTGCCTACATCAGTCGGCATAGCCCTCCATACCCACACATCTAAAGTATCCTTTGCTGATGATACAAAGATTGAAGGTGTAGTGGAGAGTGAGGAAGGATTTCAAGACTTGCAGAGGGATTTGCACCAGCTGGAAAAATGGGCTGAAAAATGGCAGCTGAAGTTTAATACAGACCAGTGTGAGGTATGGCACTTTTGAAGGACAAACCAAGGTAGAAAATACAAGGTAAATGGTAGGGCACTGAGGAGTGCTGTAGAACAGAGGGATCGTGGAATACAGATACAAAGTTCCCTAAAAGTGGTGTCACAGATAAACCGGGTCGTAAAGAGAGCTTCCGACCTTATCTCAAAGGCCTTTAAAATTCAAAGTATTGAATATGAGAGTTGGCATGTTATGGTGAGGTTGTATAATGCATTGGTAAGGCCAGGTTTAGAGTATTGTTTGCAGTTTTGGTCACCAAATTACAGGAAGCATATTACTAAGGTTGAAAGAGTGCAGAAAAGGTTTACAAGGATGTTGCCGGGATTGAGAAACTGAGCTACTGAGAAAGGTTGAATTGCTTAGGACTTTATTCCCTGGAGCATAGAAGAAAGAAGCGATAGAGGTATATAAAATTAAGATGGGTGTAGATATAGAGAGTAATGAAAGCAGTCTCATTTTAATTTTCTACGCATCAGGGATTGAAGTCAAAACTCATGATCGATTTCCTTGTATCTCAGGTCCACCTGTCGGGCCAAAGTCCTTGTAAATTTTCTCTGCACCCTTTTCAATGTATTTACGTACATATTCCCTGTAGGAAGTTTACCATACTGCATAATAATTCATGTGGCCTCAGCCATATCTTATCCAACCTGAAGATGACATTTTATCACCTGTATTATGTATTTTGAGTTATGACGGATAATATGCCAACAGCTTTCTTTACGGCAGTATTACCCTTAACCAATTTGTTCCCAGCTGCTCTATATTCGACCACACACCATGATACTATTCCTCTCTGTCTATCATTCTCCCTGTCTTGGCAGCATCCACAAATTTCCTGATGCAATTTAGCACATTATCATCCAGATCGTTGATACAGATGTAAACAGCAAAGGAACCAGCACCGGCCTGTGCAGTTCTCCGCTTGTCACAGGTATCCAGTTAGAGAGGCAACCAACTGCTACCAATCTCTGGTTCCTTTCACAAAGCAAATGTCTCATAAATTTACTACCTCATTTTCATAGCAGAATGACTCAACATTGCGGGAAACTGTCAAATGTCTTGCAAAATTCCACGTCGACAGCAGCCTATATTTTTTCTTCAACAACATTCCTGGTAACTTCTTTGACACGATTTGCCACAAACGAAGCTATATGGTCTATCGTTAATCAATATCTAAAAAGAAACTCATGTATCCGGCCCATTAAAATACCTTCCGATAACTTTCCCACTAATGATGTCAGCTCACAAGACAATAAAATTATAGATTATTTTTAGAGCATTTCTTAAACAAACGGAACAACATTTGCTTCCCTCCAGTTATCTTGTTTAAGAATGATGTAAATATCTCTGCTAGGGTTCCTGCAAGTTTTTCCTTTCGCGAGGTCCGAAGGAACACCATGTCAGGTTCGGGTGATTTATCTACTCTAATGTGCCTCATCCAAACGTCTCCACCTTTGTAATCTGTATAGAGTCCGGGAAGTTGATTCTGTTTTGTTTTATCTCGATAAACTGCATCCGACGCCTAGATAAATACAGACGCAAAAAAATTAGCGCTTTTGGCACCACATATGGATTCTCTATTGCCCAATTCTCACCTTCCAGTGGTCTAATTATCTCTCTTGAAATCCTTTTGCTCTGAAACTACGTGCAGCATTCCTTACGATTGAACTAGGGCAAAATCATCCTTTCTCGACTCTTCTGCTCTCTTTCTAAACTGTTCTCTTGCATTCCCTGCACTCGATAAGCACCTCATTGCACCTGTAATTCATCTCCTGTTTTTTCTTCACTTGAGCCTCCATATCACTTGAAATTCCAAGTTCTCGACACCTGTTAGGTTTACTCTTTATTGTGACAGGTCCGTACAAACTTTGTTCTCTCAAAATTTTACTTTTGAAGAACTCCCACCTACCACGTACATCTTTGACAGAAAACGGCCTGTCCCAGTCGACACTTGCAAAATCGTTTCTGACACCAGCAAGAATAAAATATGTGCAATCTAAAATCGCAATCCAAGAACAAGGCCTGTTTTTTGCTTAGATACTTTCAAACTAATGGCCTGCAGACTACTGGATACAAAGTGTTCCGCTAGAAAAACTTCTGCCACCTACCCTGTCTCGTTCATTAAATGCAGATCAAGTATCGTCCAGTCGTTCATTTGGGACTTTTATCTGGTGCTTAAAAAATAAAAAAAAAATTCCACAATATATCTCACAACCAATATTCCATCTAGTTTTTTTTACACTATGGAAGTCGCAGTCAAAAATTGGAAAGTTTAAATCAGCTGTTATCACAAACTATTTTTCCTGCAATTTTCTGCAATTTCTCTTCAAATGTCATCTTCTAAATCAACCGGACTGATGGTTGTTATGCAGTGCCCTACAATCTCATTTAATGCGTCCCCTTTGCTTCTTAATGGTTAAATATAGTAGTTACACGAGCCCTGAGCTCAGCTGGCTTTCATGCAATGCTTTTTGTATTGGAATATCTGCAGCTGAGCACAGTTGTCGACCCATACTGAACCTTTTCATTCCTGACTTTGACTATCGTCATAACAACATCTGTCTCTACAATCTCTGCACTCTCTGCTCTGGGGCAGTCCTGTTCCCGCAAGGATATCAGTCCCCTTTCAGTTCAGGTGCAAACCACCTTCCTTAGAACATACTCCAAGTTCAACATAATGACTCCCATAGGTTAGTCCTATATTTGGCTTTCACTCATGCATGTCTGAAATATCGCTAATGTCTCAGCACCGAACACCAGGCTCGAAGCATTGTCTGTGTAGAAAAAAAAGGTTACATCTCACAGCGCGCTATAACTTCCTCCGATTATCTTAATGTTATGTCCCTCCTATTAGCCACTTACTCCCAGGATAATGTCTTGCTGCACAATCCCTCAATACCGCTTACACCTTATACTCTTCTATCATGAATTCTGCCATATTCCTTCGCACAAAATCCAAAATCCAGAGAACCCTCAACGTTTCCTCATTAGACTTGATCTCTTACCTGAGTAGCATCTCGGTAAATCTATTCTGCATTGTCTTTAAAACTTCCAGGTCATCCTCCAATTGATGCAGAATTAGAAAATTCAGACCATTCTGCTGCAAAATTCCATCATGACTGATTTACCATTCCCACAACTCCATTCTGCCAGCTTCTTCCCGTCCCCTTTGATGTCCTGTCTAATCAGAACTTATTTACCCCTGCTTTAAACACAAAACAAGTTGGCTTTCCGAGCGGTTAATGCCCTTCCCATGTGTGAATACTGAAGCAAGTTATTCATTACTGACAGCTGCTGCTCCCCTGTTACTCCAGCACGTTCCCTGTTTTATCCATAATCAGTCCTCCCTATTCTCATGTGCGTCTATACCTCCTGATTGTTTCCTTCATGCTACTCAGCAACGCCTTCTGCTATTCCCTTCGCGCAATATTAGGTCCATTTCCAGCTCCCTTCCTAGATGCCTTGTAATACTCGAGCCTTCTCTGACCCTTGTTTCGTAAAGTGCGCTTCCGTCTTCCTCTTGAGTAGGGTTTTCATATTTATTATGAGCCATGTCTCCACATCCTATCATTCCTTTCCTTCTCCATTGAGTCAAATCTATGAAAAGCCCAATATAAGTTCTCCATTAACAATCTCTATATTAATTTAGTGCATTTCCCCGTATATCTGTTCCCAATTCATGATCTCACGATTTTACGCAATCGCATAGTTCCTTCACTCACTAAATTCAATATTTTCCCATTCTTCTGCACATCTCCTTACACGTCAAAGGTAAACGTTAAGAAGTTATTAATGTTTTTTTTTGAATTGCGCATCCTCTGAGTGTTTACGCACCAGGTCTGACACTTTCTCTGGTACAATAACCAATATGATCACTGAGGGGCAGTGGAGTAGTAGTGGCGGTGAGATGTCTGTAGAGTACTCCCAAAAATATCTGTTCTTTTTCCGTTATGGCGGTTCATGTTCGTTTAAAATAACAATAATTCATACAGATATGTTGTTCAAATGAGAAGGACGTTTCCAAAGAATATAATGATACTTCACCATAGATTGAGAAACACAAGAGATATGAGACAGATGCTTTTATGATTTCTGTGCGTCGTGAGGAGATGAGTGCCGTATTTTCCTCTTTCCAATGGGTCCATTGCAGCAATGAGAAAATCTGTCACTGTCCTACAGGGGCATCATAGACCTCGCTGGTGTTATCAGTGCTTTCTCTGACATACCACCGGCAACATAGAAAATGTCATTGCTTGTCCAGTTCCATCAATACTGCAATGTAATTATCACAGCTTATTCGGTCACCCGGTCTCTCGCACAGAGAATACCACTTCTTATTCAGAACATTCTCTCAGTATACTGGTAATTCCATTGCTACTCGACTCTCACGATGGACAAAGTTTAAACTACATATAAAACCGTGGCACATAAAACGATAACAATATCGCTGACGACCCTGTTTCTTTGTCTGTTTAAGTCTACGAAATACACACTCTGCTCCCGTCAATCCCGTGAGATGGCTCTGCCACCCAGAACCCCAGTTTGTGTGGGTACGGTGTAATTTGCTACGCTGTTGTATATCAGTGCCAAGAAATAACAGTCAACACACTGCATGTGATTAAAGGAATCATATTTACTTAATGTTACTTAACTAAAGGGTCATTAAAGAAATGAAATAAAGAAAGAAAAAGGGCGTATTATAATCAACCAGTCAAATGTGAACACGTTGGAGTTCATCTTCAACTTTTCTGTCACTCACGCGCTGGACTTCGGTCTGCGTGGAAGCTCTCACCACCTTCCGATCGTCGCTCGCAATCCATTTCGAGCAAATGGTCTCCCACCGGGTCCTATCCGACACTGGTTGTCCCCTGCGTCTTCTCTCTTCGTCTCCTGCCGAACAAAAGGCCCCGGCTCACAACGGCGTCAGTACACAACAGAAAAGCACATTGGACGGCTCACATTCCGACGCATCGGAAATCTCCAGCTCTAAACTAAACGAATGTTGCCTCACAGTTAGATAGGGAATTGAACAAAGCTTATGCGGTATTAACTTTCATAAGTCTAGAGATAGTATTTGAGAGTTGCGAGGTAATGATGCAGCTCTATAAAACTCTGATTAGGCCAGACTTGGAGTACTGTGTCCAGTTCTGGTGGCCTCACTGTAGGAAGGATGTGGAAGCATTGGAAAGGGTACAGAGGAGATTTACCAGGATGCTGCCTGGTTTAGAGAGTATGGATTATATGATCATAGATTAAGGGAGCTAGGGCTTTACACTTTGGAGAGATAGAGGATGAGAGGAGACATGATAGAGGTGTACAAGGTATTAAGAGGAACAGATAGAGTGGGCAGACAGCACCTCTTCCCTAGGGCAGCACTGCTCAATACAAGAGGACATGGCTTTCTGGTAAGGGGTTGGAAGTTCAAGGGAGATATTAGAGGAAGATTTCTCACTCAGAGAGGGTTGGTGCGTGGAATGCACTGCCTGAGTCAGTGGTGGAGGGAGATACTCTCGGGAAATTTAAGAGACTACTAGACAGGTACATGGAGGAATTTAAGGTGGGGTGTGGAGTTATATCGGAAGCAGGGTTCAAGGGTCGGCACAACATTGTGGGCCGAATGGCCTGTACTGTTCTGTGCTATTCTATGTTCTATGTTCTACAAACACGGCTTCTCCATATAGACCATTACAATAGCAATAAAGTCTCCTTCCAGGGTGTGACACACATCTTTATAAAAATGCTCGTCAGCACATCACACTGCCAGTGATAATGCCCAGTCATAACCCACCACACTGTCACTGGTTGTCAGAAAATATTGGCCATATGTTTACTTCTCAGTGCTCGCCCTTTGTAGCAAATAAAACCGTCACAACTGACATACTGCAGAATGACTATCACAAATGTGCTGTTATCAATGATATTTAAAGCGCCCTGCACAGGGGATATTTCTGAAGTGATGTGGACCGGATTTCCTTTCAACATAACGTTATGGGGACTTGCTTATACCTGATAAACATTTCAGAGGAGATATTTAACAACGAATGAATAAGATAACAGTGAAACATGATGGTACAGTATTCGCCTTGGGCTTTTGTACTTATTTGTGGATTGATATCACAGGTGACCCGGCGGTCAGGGATAAACGTTCAGGCTTTATTTTTTGTCATCGCATTGCGCCGGGTTTACATTCCGAGTCACTGGTCCATTTTGTTTTTCGTATATGTAAAAGCAATTCGGAGTCATTTATTTGTAAATCTTGTTACATTCTTTTGTTTCGAAGACGAAATATAAGTCGTTGTTTCAAAATATTAGTGTGGCCGATAATTCTCTGTTTGATTTGTGAGCCTTTCCAACATCCCACGCTCTATACCTCTCACTTACCCGTGCACTCTACCTCCTATTCCCCCTCTCTCACAATTTCGCTCTGTCTGTACTGTCTATATCTCTTTATCTCACCCCTCTCCTCACTCTCTCCACTCTGCACACTCTCGATCCCTCTTCTTGCCCACATATTCATCCACCTTCAGCTTCCCTATCTGCACCTTTCACACACACCGTACCCCATCCCTTCTCCATGCTCACCCATGCACTCTCCTTCTGCCTCTTCCTTCCCCTCACCCGCACTCCCCATCGCACTCTCAGCCGCACATCAACATCAGTTAAAAGGTGGCAAAGGTTAAGGATGATATGGTCTGATTTGTTCAAATGGCAAAAAAATATGTTTTAAAACAACTGCGGATGATTGGATTAGGGTTAAAAATAACTATGCAGCTTCTGCGCCCCTGGTAACCTTCTTTAGACTGTTAAAGGTTCCATCGGTCTTCACTTTAGTAGAAATGGTTTAATGTATTAAAGACACAGTATTCACAACTGAACAAGGGTGACGGTGGATTTGATTTCAGCAGAACAAAATTTGCGTGTCCAGGCAGCTGATTACACAGAGACACTGAGCTGCGAATCTCACAGAACAACAACCAAAACCTTCCTAATCAATCAATGTTGCTTCTTCATTTCTAATTTCTCTGAAGCGTCTCGGCTCGAAAAGTCGAATTTTCATTCAATTCCATAGACTTTGCCTGACTTTCCGCCTTCCAACTGCAAATTACTTCATGTTGCCCTTAAACCTTCCACCATTAACACATGACTCTGATTGCTAGTGCATCCAAACTCAGTGGAAAATTCCAACCTGCATTTATCCTAGCAGATTTGTAAGGAGATAGTAGATATTTGGAGTAAACACAAGCTTGTGATTGTGGGAGATTTTAATTTTCCAAACATAGACTGGGAAGCCCATACTGTAAAAGTACTGTAAAAGGGCTGGACGGTTTGGAGTTTGTAAAATGTGTGCAGGATCTTTCTTTTGCAGCCATACATAGAGGTACCAACCAGAGAAGGAGCAGTGTTGAATCTCCTTTTAGGGAATGAGATAGGGCAGATGATGGAGGTTTGTGTTGGGGAGCACTTCGAGTCCAGTGATCGCAATACCATTAGTTTCAATATAATTATGGAGAAGGATAGGTCTGGACCCAGAGTTGATATTTTTGATTGGAGAAAGACTAACTCTGAGGAGGTGCGAAAGGATTTAGAAGGAGTGGATTGGGACAAATTGTTTTATGGGGGGGATGTAATAGAGTAATGGAGGTCATTTAAAGGTGCAATTCTGAGGGTACAGAATATTTACGTTCCTGTTATGTTGAAAGGAAAGGTTACGCGTTTGAGACAGCCATGGTTTTCAAGGGATATTGGAAACACGGTTCAGAAAAAGAGAGATATCTACAATAAATATAGGCAGCATGGAGTAAATGAGGTGCTGCAGAAATATAAAGAATGTAAAATGAATCTTAAGAAAGAAATTAGAAAAGCTAAAAGAAGATATGAGGTTGCTTTGGCACGTAAGGTGAAAATAAAACCAAAGGGTTTCTACAGTTGTATTACTAGGAAAAGGATAGTGGGGGATTAAGTTGGTCCCTTAGAGAATCAGAGTGCACAGCTATGTGTGGAGCCAGAAGAGATTTGGGCCATGCAAAACAATTTCTTTTCCTCGGTATTCACTGGGGAGAAGAATATTGACTTGTGTAAGATAAGGGAAACAGGTAGGGAAGTTATGGAAACTATGATGATTAAAGCAGAGGAAGTACTGGAGCTTTTAAGGAATACCAAAAGTGGATAAGTCTCCGGGTCCTGACAGGATATTTCCTAGGTCCTTGAGAGTAGTTAATGTGGAAATATCAGGGGCTCTGACAGAAATATCTTAAATGTCATTAGAAACGGAGATGGTGCCGGAGGATTGTTTTATTGCTCATGTTGTTCCATTGTTTAAAAAGGGTTCTAAGAGTAAACCTCGCAATTATCAGGCTGTGAGTTTGACGTCAGTTGTGTGTAAATTGATGGAAACTATTCTTAGGGATGGTATATATAATTAACTGGATAGACAAGGTCTGATTAGGAGTAGACAACATGGATTTGTGCGTGGAAGGTCATGTTTGACAAATTTTTTGTTTTATTATTTTTTTGAAGACGTTGCTAGGAAAGTTGACGAGGGTAAAGCAGTGGATGTTGTCTATATGGACTTCAGTAAGGCTTTTGACAAGGTTCCACATGGACTGTTAGTTGGGAAGGTTCAATCATTAGGTATTTATATTGAAGTAGTAAAATGGATTCAGCAGTTTCTGGATGGGAGACGCCAGACTGTAGTGGTGAATAACTGTTTGTCAGATTGGAGTCCGGTGATGAGTGGTGTGCGTCAGGAATCTGTACTGGGTACAACGCTGTTAGTCGTATACATTAATGATCTGGATGATGGGGTAGTAAATTGGATTAGTAAGTATGCAGATGATACTAAGGTAGGTGGTGCTGTGGATAATGAAGTAGGTTTTCAAAGCTTGCAGACAGATTTAGGCCAGTTAGAAGAGTGGGCTGAAAAATGGCAGACAGAGTTTAATGCTGATAATTGTGAAGTGCTACATTATGGTAGGTCTAATCAAAATAGGACATACACGGTAAATGACAGGGCATTGAAGAATGCAGTATAACAGGCGGATCTAAGAATAATGGTACATAGTTCCCTGAAGGTAGAATCTCATGTGGATAAGGTGGTGAAGAAAGCTTTTGGTATGTTGGCCTTTATAAATCAGACCATTAAGTATAGGAGTTGTGATGTAATGATGAAATTGTACAACGCATTGGTAAGGCCAAATTTGGAGCATTGTGTACAGTTCTGGTCACCGAATTATAGGAAAGATGTCAACAAAATAGAGAGAGTACAGAGAAGATTTTCTAGAATGTTACTGGGGTTTCATCACCTAAGTTACAGAGAGAGGTTGAACAAGTTGGGTCTTTATTCTTCGGAGCGCAGAAGGTTGAGGGAGGTCTTGATAGAGGTATTTAAAATTATGAGGTGGGTAGATCGAGTTGAAGTGGATAGGATTTTTCCATTGAGAGTGGGGGAGATTCAAACAAGATTTGAGATTTAAAAGAGCCAAAGTTCAGGGGAAACATAGGGGGAACGTCTTTACTCAGAGCGTGGTAGCTGTGTGGAACGAACTTCCTGCAGAAGTGGTTGAGGCAGATTCGATGATGTCACTTAAAGTTAAATTGGATAGATAATGGACAGGAAAGGAATGGAGGGTTATAGGCTGAGTGCAGGTCGGTGGGACTAGGTGAGAGTAAGAGTTCGGCACGGACTAGAAGGGCCAACATGGCCTGTTTCCGTGCTGTAATTGTTGTATGTTTATATGGCTATATCTATACACCCATAATTGTGTGCACCACTCTCAAAGCTTCGCTCAGTGCTCCAAGTTCCAAGGAATGAAGTCCAATACTCTGAAAGGTTATCTTATCAGTCAGGTCATCCATACCAGGCAACCTCTTGGTAGTTTTTCTCTGTACTCTTACTCTGTATCTTTTCCTGTAGGTAGGCGACCAAAACTACACACAATACTCCAAATTCAGCCTCAGCAATGCCTTATACTACACCAACAAAAATCCCATTTCCTGTGCTCAATGTATTGATATATGCAGGCCAATGTTCGAAAAACAATGCAATCTCAGTAAAGTCAGAAATAATCCTGCAAAGTTATTTCCAGTCGTATACCCAATAACGCTTGGATTATATACATTGTACCTTTGACCTTCTTCACTGCCTACAACATTTCAAAATCTCCCTCACCACCTCAGCTCTTCACCATTACCGCCTCTTCGACCGAGGTGAGTGACCTCCTTTCTAACATTGGACTCCATCTGACCGGCTGCTTCTCCCAAGCTGAATCCACAGAAGGTGTCCATCGCTGCTCGAATCTCATCGGATTCTCTGAGGCCCAGTGCAGTTTATTGCCAACTATGCAATTTCGGTGAGGTCAAATACCGCTCAGAATATAAATTCGACAATTACTGTGTAATTAATAAAATATCAGCCTACATGATATTTCATAAAGCTTGGAAATGTTGCTTTCTGTTTCTCAGGCGAGTTGTGGACTCCGAGTGGGAAAAGGTCAGACACCATGGGACGTAAGTGCGGAAATTGGTGGGGCCGCAGCGGATACAATTAAGTTCTTTGGTCCCTTTCAATATCTTTTAATAACTTTCCCTTGACTGATAGCAAGCTCAGAGGGCTGAAATTTCACAGATTAATTTAGAGCCTATCTTAAGCAACGGAAGAACGCTGGGCTCTCCTCGAGTCCGCTGGTTTAAGCACGCAGACCGCGGACCCGAACTGCTTTTCTTTTGCACATTTACTTTAAAGCTGATGTCCTTCAGACTACTGGATGCAACGTGTTCCCCTATACAAAATGGTGCCACCTGGCCTCCCTCCTTCCCTAAATGCAAATCAATATCTCACACTCCCTCGTTTGGGACTTTTATCTACTGATTAAGAGAACATTCCAGAAAATAGATGACAACGTCTATTCCATTTTGTCCTTTTACACTTTGGGAGTCCCAGTCAAAACCTGGAAATTTAACCCTAGCTCCTATAACAAACTGACGTTTGCTGAAATTCTGAGCAATTTCTCTTCACATTTGTTCCTCTAACTCCCACGGACACTTGTCTGGGCTGTGATGCCGTGTAATACATCTATCATACTTCATCGCTCCAAAGCCAAAGCCCCTTTAACATGGCCGTACCTGTCTTATTACTACGTTCCACATTGAACGCCTCACTAGGTGAGTTCTCTAATCCACCCTGATGTGACATCTTCCCTAACTAATAACGCCATCCCTCCTCATTTATTCCTTCCCCCTCTGCTTCATCTTAAACAGCGGAGCGGTGGAATACTGCGCTGCCAGTCCTGCTCATACTGCAACCATCCCACTAATGGCGATAATATAGTAAATCCACGTGCTCATTCATGCCATGGTCTCATCCGCCTTTTAATACAATACTTCTTACATTGAGGTATCTGCAGCTGAGTACATAACTCGCACGATGATCAACAATTAAATTCCTGACACGACGAATTCTGCAGATGCTGGAAATTCTAGCAACACACATCAAAGTTCACCAGAAACTTTGATGTGTGTGATTTAAATTACTGATTCTGTCTGAGGCAAATCATCATCCAGATCGTTAATACAGATGTAAACGTCAAAGGAACCAGCACCGGTCTCTGTAGAACTCCGCTACTCACAGGTATCCAGTTGGAGAGGCAACCATCTGCTACCATTCCGTGGTTCCTTTCACAAAGAAAATGGCTCATAAATTTACTACCTGATTTTCAGAGCGGAGCGACTGAACCTCACCGGAAACTATCAAATGTCTTGAAAAATTCCATGTCGACAACACCTTATATTTTTTCTTCATCAACTTTCCAGATAAGATCTTTGACATGATTTACCACTAATGAAGCCATGCGGACTATCGTTAATCAGTGGATATCTAAAATGAAAATCATATATTCCGCCCGTTAATCTACCTTCCAACAACCTTCCCACGAATGATGTCCGGCTCACAAGACTATTATTTCATGTATTATTTTTAGAGCCTTTCTTATACAAAGGAACAACATTGGCTATGCCTGGTTTAAGAATGATGTATATATCTCTGCTAGAGTTCCTGCAAGTTCATCCTTTCGCTGGGCCCGAAAGAACACCTTGACCGGTTCTGGGGATTTATCCACTCTAATCTGCCTGAAGACAGCAAAGGCCTTCTCCTCGGCAATCTCTGTAGAGTCCACGAAGATGATTCAATTTTGCTTTCCTCAATAGACTGTATCGGTTTCCTGGATAAATACAGATGCAAAACATTAGCTCATTTGGCACCACATGTGCATTAGCTATGGTCCTAGTTCCAGAAGACTAATTACGTTTCTTGAAATCCTTTTGCTCTTAAGATATGTGCAGCATTCTTAACGATTCAACTCGGACAAAATCATATCATTCTCTCACCCTCCTCCTCTCTTCGATAAACGTTCTCTTGCATTTCCTACATCCCCATAAACACATTACTGAACCTGCAATTCACCTCATTTCCTTTCTTCACTTGGGCCTCCATGTCACTTGAATTTCCAGGTTCCCGACACTGTTATGTTTAGCATTTATTCTGACGGCCCGTGCAAACTTTGCGCTCTCGAAATTTCACTTTTGAAGACCTTCCACTTACAATAGAATGTCCCAGAGAACACTTGAAAAATCCTCTCTGATACCAACAAGATTCTTTCTGTCTCCAATCTAAAATCGCAGCCCGAGAACCAGGCCTCTTTTTTCATGTTTTACTTCAAACTAATGGCCTGCGGACTAGTGGATGCAAAGTGATCCCCGAGGCAACCTTCTGCCACCCGTCCTCTCTCGTTCCCTCAGAGAAGATCAAGAATCGCAGTCTTCGTCATTTCAGGTTTTTATCTACTGCTTAAGAAACTATCCAGAACATCTATTCACAACCTCTATTCCGTCTATTCCTTTCACACCATGGGTTCCCAGTTTCCCAGTTAAAACGTGGAAAGTTCAAACCAGCTGTTATTACAACCTTATGTTTCGTGAAGTTTTCGGCCATTTCTCTTCAAATGTGACCCTCTAATTCTATCGGACTGTTTGATGGTGTTTAATGCCCTGTAACACACCCATCGTGCACCATCGCTCCAAAGGCAGAGCCTCTTTTCCATGGGCATACCTTTCTTCTTACTACGTTGTACATAGAGCGTCTTACCAGCTGAGTTATCCAGTCCGGCATGACTATGATATTTTCCTTCACTAGTAACCCAGCACTCCTCATTTACTACGCCCCCGACCCCCAACACCCCCCCCCACCCCCACTCTTTCGTGTTAAACAACGAGGCGGCGAAATACTGAGCTGGCAGTCCTGCATCTACCGTAAGCGTCTCACTCATGGCTAAAGTATAGTAATTCCACTTGCCTATTCCGGCCCTGTGCTCATTTGCCTTTCATACAATGCTTCGTGCATTGAAATATCTTCAGGTAAGATCACCAGTCGGCCCATGCTGGACCTTTTCATTCCTGACTTTGTGTGTAGTTTTTACAACATCTGTCTCCACAACCCCTCCACTCCCTGTTCTGGGGCAGTCCTGTTCCCATCCAGTGTCAGGTCTAGTTTAACCCTCAGCTGTGCACCCCGCCCCACCCCTGCCAGCAGCCGTAGGGAAACCTTCCCGCTAGGATATCAGTCCCTTTTCAGTTCAAGTGTAAACCACCTTCCTTGGAACCTACTCCAAGATCAACCTAATGATTCCCTGATCTTAGTCCTCTATTTTACTTTCACTCACGCGCCGACGAAACGCCCCGAATTTCTCAGCCCCGAACAGCAGCCCAGGCACCGTAATGTTATTATCAGAGCTCATTCGGTCCCACAACCTCTCATACAGACAATACCACTGCTTATTCAGTGTACTGGTAAGTTCATTGTCTGTCCAGTCTCACGGAGGACGCAGTGAAAACTACATGTCAAACCATAGCCTCATAAAGCTATAACAATATCCCTGAAATATCCTGATTCCCGAGTCTGCGTGATTCCAGGAAATAAACACACTGCTCCCGCCTGACCCGTGAGATTCAAATGGCTCTGTCACCCCAAACTCCGCTTTCTGTGGGTGTTGTGTAATTTACTACCCTGTTATAACTTAGCGTCACGTTATAACAGACAACACACTGCACACGATTAAAGGAATTATCTTTATGAATGTTAATTAACTGAAGAGTCATTAAGGCAAAGAAAGAAATAAAGGAAATCGGCCCACTTTAATTAACCAGCCAAATGTACACAAGTTGGATCTCATCCTGAACTCACGCTCTGGGCCCTCGCTCTGCGTGGAAGCACACAGCATCTTCCGATATTCGCTCGCAAACCATTTCGAACAAACAGGTCTCCCACCGGGTCCTACCCGAGGATTTGTTCTCCCCAGTGTCTTCTCATTCGTCTCCCACTGGACAAAAGGCCCCAGCTCACTCCGACGTCAGAACACAACAGAACCCACCCAGCCCCGTTGGACGGTTCACATTCCAAAGCATCCGAAATCTCTAAATTTCAACCAAAGACTGCTTCTACAGAAAAGCCACTGCGTTAACAGTGAAACCTTTCTTAGGGTGTTAAATCCCTCTTTATAAAAATGTTCCTCAGCACAATCACACTGTCATAGATAATGACCAGTCATCACCGAGCACACTGTCACTGTATGTCAGAAAATATTGATCATATATTTACTTCTCAGTGCCCGCTCTTCTGCGACAAATAAAGATGCCACCGCTTACATACCGCAGAATCAATTCTTCAAATGTGCAATTATCAATTATATTTATAGCGCCCTGCACAGCGAGAGACTTGTGAAGTGTCGTGGACAGTTATTTCAGTTCAACGTATCGTTATGGACTTGCTTATATCTGCTCAAATTTTCAGAGGAGATATTTACCAACGAGTGACCAAAATAACAGTGGAACATAATGGTATTGGCGCTGGGCTTTTGTTATTATTTCCGGACAGAAATCTGGAGTGACACGGCAGTTAGGGAGAAATGATTACCCTGCAACCCTGGCACCGTAATGTTATTATCTGAGCTCATTCGGTCCCACAATCCCTCACACAGAGAATGCCACCGCTTATTCAGTGTACTGGTAAGTTCATTCTCTGTCCAGTCTCAAGGTGGACGCAGCGAAAACTACATGACAGACCATGAGCCCATAAAACCATAACAATATCCCTGTACATCCCTTTATTTTTTTATCATCACATTGGGCCATGTTCAGATTCCACGTCATCGGCATATTTTGTTTTTTACATATCTAAATGAAATTTGGTTCAGCCGATATGCAGTAGGTTCCGATAAGGCAAACCAGCGGTGGACATAGGAAAATCGAGACTTCTTCGTCGTTGGGTTTATTTAAGTCAGGGATTGGTAGGTTCTCGATTGGCATGACATCAAGGATTATGGGCGAAGGCCGGGAACTCGGGTTGAAGAGGAAGAAAAAAGGGTCAACCATGAGTAAATGGCGGAGCAGAGTCGATAGGACAGGGGGTCTAATCCGGTTTCTCTGCCTCACGGTCTAACATGTTCACAGGACAGATATGTTTTTTCTCTGATGTCCTACACCAGGAATAAAATAGTCACTGTAATTGTGAAAATCTCCGTATACATGTAAACATACGTTTGACATACTTACACATTTAGGAAACATGCTGAATGCAGAGATTATGTTTTTTTTTGTTTGTTTTAACCAGACCGTGTGGAACAACAAGGGAGAATTATTGCACATTACTGAACAGATTAATTACTGTCAAATGAGATGTGGTTAAAATGTTATTGTTCGGCACGTGCAGAGTTACAAAATACGTAAGTTGTATGTTTGTGTGCGATAAAAACAGGACATTTCTTCGAACAGGTTTCGTAACATTTTGTGAATAATGCTCGAATGAGACCCAACATTGCAAGGAACAGGCTAAAGCTGCCTCTGCAGATGGGCAGTAATATGAAAGACAGGCCGATGTGAATCTCCACTTAGCGCACTCGTGGTCATTTGTCTGAGCTACTGCAGAGTTAAGACCTGGTTTGGGATTGGACGATAGCAGAAATGAAGCAGACAGTTTGACTGTAATTTTCCAGACCCAAAGAAATATGGGCCTGGCTTATTGTTCAAAGATACACTTCCTTTTAATAAACAGCATAGTCTGCTCTTTTACTAACACGTCACTGACCACGCCGATGTTAACACTGCTTCTCTTGAACCATCACTGAGCTAAAATTAATATACACTGCTGGCCAGGATGATGGCGTCTTCACTCATCCGGCCGATGATGTTGTCGCTTGTGCAGTCTCAAGTGAGCAACGTGAGGACATCAGGGCGAAAACTGGTCATGCACTGAAATACATTTCTCCGGCATCCACATTTTAAATTTCTCCTCTATGTACAAGCTTCAGATGGAAATTTATCCAACGCCTTTACTGATCGTTGCAATCAGGTAATAGCTGATATCGATCGGATCAAGAAACTACAGCCCTCTACTCAGCACATTACTCGTTTTGGTTGTTGTCGACATAGGCTGAGATGGCATTGCGGCCCTGAGCGATAGAGCGAAGAACCAAGGGGCATAATTACTCCAGATGTTACTGTTCTGCAGCTGTGCTGACAAACTCAAATCCAGAATCACTGCTCACCCTGTTCATCCGCTTTTACCTTAAGTGTGCATCTATCGTGCAGTTATCGTGACGACAGTTGATTACAATTTGTTAGAATGCAATTGGTGTCGTTTCTCTGGAGATATTATATTGTAATACAGTTGAAAATTTTATAAAATAAGCACCAATAAATAAAACGTTTCCTGAAAGATCGGACGAAGAGCAGAAGCAAAGAAAAAAAAAGAAATGCCGTGATCTTACTCAATTCAAACACAGATTCTGGCAATGTCGCAAATACTTAAAGACTAGAGACCTTACATGTGTTATAAATCCAGACCAACGCACAAAATGCTGAAGGAAGTCAACATGACAGGCAGCATCTCTAGAAGAGAATAAACAGTCAGCTTCCATAACAAACTGATGTTTCCTGGAATTCTCTGCAATTTCTCATCAAATTTGTTCCTCTAAATCCCTCGGTCTGTAGGATGGGCTGTAATGGCCTGTAATACACGTATCATACACCATCGCTCCAAAGATAAAGTCCATTCAGCATGGGCATACCTTACTTATTACAGCCTTGCACCAGTCCAGCCTGATGTGACATCTTCCTTAACTAGTAACGCCACCCCTGCTCATTTATTCTTTCCCCCTCTGCTTCATTTTGACAGCGGAGCGGTGGAATCCTGAGCTGCCAGTCCTGCTCCTACTGCACCCGTCTCACTAATGGCGAAAATATTGTAAATCCACGTGCTCTTTTCTGCCATATGGCACAATTCTTACACTGATGTATTTGCTGCTGTGTACATTAACCGCACTATGCTCAACAATTAAATGTGAAGTTCTGACTGATCGAGAACATATTAGCCTCCGCTTTCAATCCTAAATCCAATAGCTTGGATTTGACAGTGGGCTGACAAATAAAAACAGAGATTTACTACTTTCTCGTTGTAGCAGTAATTGAATAAAAATCACAATCATCTCTGCCCGTCTGCGATTCTGCAGACGAGATGCGCTTTATTTCCGATTTTTGGCACCGCCAGCAGTTGGGTTTGAACGTAAGCAGAAAAAGTGAAAAAGGGAAATGAGAATGGGGAATAGTGAAATGGAACGGGTCGTTACAGGAAGTTCGAGATATTCATGCTCATACCATCATGTCTGAGGTTACCCACATGGAACAAAATTTGTTGCTCTAGCAACATGGACATGGCCTCAGTGCTACCGTGCCCCGCACCGAAACGTGCTGCTCTCCAACAGTCACAGGCCTCGACTGAGAAAGGCAACCATCTGCCACCACTCTCTGCCTCCTGCTACTACGCCAATGTTTACTCTAATGTACTACTTCATCTTGAATGCAAAGCTCGTGGATTTTCTTGACAAAACTCCGATGCGGATCTTTGATAAAATCTCTTGAAAATGTCCATTTAGGTATCATCCTCTGCAGTGCCTTCATGAACTCTCTTGGAAACATTCTTCGTTACTTCTTCAAGAAACTCTATAGCATGTCGTGGGATACACAAAACCATGCTGAGTATCTCTAGACTGTCCTGTCTATTAAAATACTCATACATACGGTGCTCCAAAGCGTTCCCACTACTGATGTCAGGAGCACCGGCCTAGGATTCCATGATTTATTTCTGAGCCTTTCCCGCATCCCTCGCGCTCTCCCTCTCACTCAACCGTGCTCTCTCCCTTCCAGCCTCTGTCTCTCACCCTTTCCCTCTCTCTTTAACACTACTTCTTTCTTCTCAGTCCATCTCTCCACTACCCCCTATTCCTCCCACACACTCTAAGAACTTGAGCTCCCCATTCTCCAGCTTCTATAAACACTATGCCTTTTCCGGCCGCCCTGCTTACCCCTCCACTCTCCTTTTGATTCGTTCTTCTCCTCAACCTCACATAAACTTCATTTAATATGTTACTGGCAAAGAGTTACGAATGCAGTTGCCTAATTTATTTAAATGAACCGTAAAAATATTTTTAAAAACAACTGCTGGAGATTGGAGTCTGAGTTTAAAATAAAATGCATATTCTCACTCTGAGAAATTTTCTTTATAAGGTTAAAAGTTATAACGCTTTTCCCTGCAGCAGAGGCAGTTAATTGCAATGTTAAAGACAGTGTTCGCAGGTGAATGAGAGTGAGAGTGGAGTTAATTTCAGCAGAAAGGCCACTCCCTATTCTGTCGGACATGCGGGCCTGTACCGTTTC
The DNA here is from genome assembly GCF_030028105.1 of Mobula birostris. Classification (NCBI taxonomy): domain Eukaryota; kingdom Metazoa; phylum Chordata; class Chondrichthyes; order Myliobatiformes; family Myliobatidae; genus Mobula; species Mobula birostris. The sequence goes on from NC_092382.1 coordinate 66,461,494, forward strand.
TTCAGGCAGCTATTTTTACAATCTTACAACCCTCTGTATGAACAAGTTTTCTTTCATGTTCCCATTAAACTTTTCACCTTCCCCACTTAACACTTGAGCTCTGATTGTAAGTCCCCCAAAACTCAATGCAAATACCTACTTGCATTTACCCTATAACTACCACTCATCTTTGCATGTACCTCTATCAAATCGTCCCTCATTGTTCTTATTTCCAAAAAATAAATTCCGATCCTATTCAAAATTTCCTCATGGCTCATGTCCTCCATTCTGTGCAAATTTCCAGTAATTTTTCTCTCTTCTCGTTACTGTAAACTTCCTGTAGGTAGGTGACCAAGATGCACAGGATGCTCCTAATTCGGCCTCAGAAATGCCTCATATAGGTTCAAACATGTTTCCCATCTCCTGTATTCAAAGTATTACTTTATGAAGACCAATGTGTCAAAAGCAATGTAATCTCAGTGAAGCCCTAAATAACGTAGGAAAGTTATTACCATTCGTATACCCGATAAAGCTTCGATTATATACATTTTACTTTGCTATCACCCAGTAGCTACCTCATTTCAACACCTCCCTCACCACCTCAATCCTCCACCAATTCTGCCTCTTCTACAGAACTGGGTGAACTCATTTCCTACATTAGACTCCATCTGACCTGTTGCTTCTCCCCAATCTGAATCCCTACAACTTGTCCATCAATTCAGGAACCTCATTGAATTTTCTGAGCCCCAGAGGAGTTTATTGCCAACTGCGCCAACTCGGGGAGGTACTGTAGTTTCAAATAACGTCTAGAAAATAAATTCGACAAATACTCTTTAATTAATAAACAGTGAGCACATAAAAAAAAAACATGGAAATGTTGCTCTAGCTCCCTTAAGCGAATTGTGGACATATTTTGGGAATAGCTCGGTCACTAAGGGAAGCAATAGTGAAAAAAACCTAAGCATCGCAAAGTACAACCGCATTTTTTAATTGCCTATTTACTTTGAAACTGATGTCCTCAGGACGACCAGATGCAAAATCTTCCCTGCACGAACTTCTGCCAACTGCCCTCTCTCATTCTGTAAATACAGATCAGGTATCGTTCAGGACATTTATCGACTTCTTTATGAGAAATTTCCAGAAGATTTTTGTCAACCTCTACTCCATCTTGTCCTTTTTTACTGTGGGAGTCTGAAATAATACTTGGAAGTTTAAAATCACCTTATATAACTAAGTTTTGCTTTCTGATATTCTCTTCTATCTCTCTTCAAATATATTTCTCTAACTCCTTCGGACTGTGGACTGTAGATAAGCTTAATGACCTGTAACATAAACATCAAACGCAATCTCTCCAAAGCCAAGGACCCTTTAACATGGACATACCTTTCTTGTTACTCCGTTCCACATAGGACGGTTCACTCGGTTAGTTTTCCAGTCCAACCTCTCATGGTCCGGTCCGTGAAGTCCGCATTCAGTTTCACAGTCCGTTCCATCGATCCATATTCCAGGTTATCCGGTTTTCCCTTGTCCTGTTGTGTGCTTTAATTGAGGCACATGATTCTGGTTTTGGGCATGCTCGATAAACAGCTCCTGGGTTCCGCTGCAGTTGCTGGACTGTTCCCTTCCCTTCCCTTCCCTTTCACCTTCTGCCTGAAGCCTTGCCCGGAGCCTTGCCCGGCAACCTTGTCAAGTTCTACCACCGGAGCGTAACCGGAGCTTTGCAGTGTCAATATAAGGAACTGTCTATCGTTGAGTTGGGAACCTCGTCCTGTCCAAGTCAAGGCTTTGAGTTCTCGTACTGTCCATGTGCCTCGTCCTGTGAAGGAGTTCCGCGTCCTGTTCTGGAATTCCACGTCCTGTTCTGTAGCCACGTCATGTCCTCGCCTAGTTCCGGGGTCCGAGCCCGAGTCAAGACCCAGGTTCTGGGTCCTTGTCCAGTCTCCTGCTCGGAGTTCCAGCCACGTTCCAAGTTCCTTTCTCCTTGCCCTGATCCCGTTTCCCTAGTCTCGTCCTAGACTAGATCCTGTATCTTAGTCTCGTCCAGCGTCGTTTCTTCCCCACTTCCCCCGTTTTCTTTGCATACCTAATCCTGTTCCTGATACTTCTGTGTCTGTGTCTTGCTTTTGCGTCTGCTCCGAGCGCCCACGTTATGACACAACAGGACTGTGACAGCTTTCTTAACTATTAACGCCACCTCTTCTCATTCAATGCTTCCCCATCCGCTTTATCTAAAACAACTGAGAGGTGGAGTACTCCGCTGCCAGGCCTGCTCCTCCTCCAACCCTCTCACTAACGTCGAAAATATAGCGATTCGACGTGCTTATTCATGCCCTGGGCTCTTTCGTCGTTCATACAATACATTGTATAATTTGCAGCTGAGGACATTATTCGAACCATGCTCAACATCTAAATTGTTGATTTTGTCTGAGGCCTTCAGAGCTTCTGTCTCCACAACCTCTCCACTCTCTATTCCGCGGTAGTCTTGTTCCCATCATTTCAATGTCTAGTTTTAACCTCTTACCTCCCACCACCCCCGCCCACCCACCTCGAGCAGTCCTAGTAAACCTTCCCGCTAAAGCGACTAGTACCTTCATTTCTTTGCAGTCGACTCCAAGATCAACGAAACCATTTTCTCCGTTTAACCCTTTACTTTTTTCTTTCACTCACGTGTCTCCTATTAACCACTTAAGCCGTCGATCATCTCTGGCTGTCCAATCTCTCAATACCTCCTCTTACCTTCTCGTCTTCTATGAAGAAATTTATCGTAGTCCTCTCCAGGGACAGAAACCAGTGATCCCTTATCATTTCCTCATATTTTTTTCTCTTAATTAAGTAGCATTTCGGCAAATCTATTCCGCATAGTGTTTAAAATTTCCTAATCCCTGCAGTACGCCCTTACTCATAGGTCTTCAATCAGGGAGGCAACCATCTGTTACCACTTTCTGGCCTCATTTTCAAAGCCGAGAGACCAAATCTTCCATGAAGGACCTTGTCAAATGCCTTGCTAAGATCCATGTATACAACATCCACTGCCGTGCCCTCATCCACACTCCTGGTACCTTCCTTGACACGACTTACCACTTACGAAGAATTGCTGAGTATCCTTAATCAGCCATTATCTATCCAAACACTCATACTTCTGGTCCACTAGAATACCTCCCAATAACCTTCTCTCTACTGATGTCAAGCTCAGAGGCCTATAATTTCTTGGATTATTTTAAAGCCGCTCTTAAACAGCTGAACAGCATTGGCTATCATCCAGCCCTCTGGCCTAAGGATGATTTAAACATCTCTGCTAGGGATCCGGCAAATTCTGTCTCCCGTAGTGTCCTAGTAAACACCTCTCCAGGCCCAGGGAATTTGCCTGAGGACAGTAGACACATCCATCTCTGTAATCTGTATAGATTCTGTGAAAACGGTGTTTCTATAGACTCTGTCTCTGTTTGCTGAGTAAATACAGATGTACAAAAAATAATCATCCGTTTTGTCTCCACATATGGATTGGCTATACTCTCATTGTGATATTCCAGAGAACCCATTCTGACCCTGAAATCCCTTTGCTCTGAACATACCTGTAGCATCCGTTAGGATTCTCCTTCAACTTGTCTGCTAAGGCAACAGCAGGCCTTCGATGACACTTCTGCTTTCATTCTGAACTATTCTCTTCACTGACTTGCACCTACGTTAAAATGTCTGACTGGGATGGAATGACGTACTAATTGAAAAAGATCACCAGGGAAGGAATTGTGTCCTGATTACAAATGGGAGTCGGGAAAGGATTGATATTCCAATTTAAAATGGTTAGCAGGGTAGAAGTGACGCGTGGTTTTAAAATGGCACCCGGGATGGAATGGAGCACTGACCCTTTCAGGCAAAAGAGCTGGAAAGGTGTCATAACCAGGCCGCATCAAAGGGAAGATGAGTAGCTGGCTGGCTTTCTGGACAAACTGGTGTTGAGGGCCAAGCCTTCGGACTGGTCAGCGTCAATCATCACCTTCCTTGTCCTGGGGCACGGCGAGTGGAGAGGGGAGAGCAGTCAGAGACTAGGTAAGGTGCAGTGTGAAAAGAGAAGGGCAGGAGAGGGAGAAGATGATTAAAACCAAAGTAGAAAATACAAGGTAAATGGTAGGGCACTGAGGAGTGCTGTAGAACAGAGGGACCGGGGAATACAGATACAAAGTTCCCTAAAAGTGGTGTCACAGATAAATAGGGTCGTAAAGAGAGCTTCCGACCTTATCTCAAAGGCCTTTATAATTCAAAGTATTGAGTATGAGAGTTGGAATGTTATGGTGAGGTTGTATAATGCATTGGTAAGGCCAGGTTTAGAGTATTGTTTGCAGTTTTGGTCACCAAATTACAGGAAGCATATTACTAAGGTTGAAAGAGTGCAGAAGAGGTTTACAAGGATGTTGCCGGGACTTGAGAAACTGCGCTACTGAGAAAGGTTGAATTGGTTAGGACTTTATTCCCTGGAGCATAGAAGAAAGAAGCGATAGAGGTATATAAAATTAAGATGGGTGTAGATATAGAGAGTAATGAAAGCAGTCTCATTTTAATTTTCTACGCATCAGGGATTGAAGTCAAAACTCATGATCGATTTCCTTGTATCTCAGGTCCACCTGTCGGGCCAAAGTCCTTGTAAATTTTCTCTGCACCCTTTTCAACGTATTTACGAACATATTCCCTGTAGGAAGTTTACCATACTTCATAATAATTCATGTGCGGCCTCAGCCATATCTTATCCAACCTGAAGATGACATTTTATCACCTGTATTCGGTACTTTGATTTATGACGGATAATATGCCAACAGCTTTCTTTACGGCAGTATTACCCTTAACCAATTTGTTCCCAGCTGCTCTATATTCGACCACACACCATGATACTATTCCTCTCTGTCTATCATTCTCCCTGTCTTGGCAGCATCCACAAATTTCCTGATGCAATTTAGCACATTATCATCCAGATCGTTGATACAGATGTAAACAGCAAAGGAACCAGCACCGGTCTGTGCAGTTCTCCGCTTGTCACAGGTATCCAGTTAGAGAGGCAACCAACTGCTACCAATCTCTGGTTCCTTTCACAAAGCAAATGTCTCATAAATTTACTACCTCATTTTCATAGCAGAATGACTCAACATTGCGGGAAACTGTCAAATGTCTTACAAAATTCCACGTCGACAGCAGCCGATATTTTTTCTTCAACAACATTCCTGGTAACTTCTTTGACACGATTTGACACAATCGAAGCTATATGGTCTATCGTTAATCAGTCAATATCTAAAAAGAAACTCATGTATCCGGCCCATTAAAATACCTTCCAATAACTTTCCCACTAATGATGTCAGGCTCAAAAGACAATAAAATTATAGGTTATTTTTAGAGCATTTCTTAAACAAAAGGAACAACATTTGCTATCCTCCAGTTATCTTGTTTAAGAATGATGTAAATATCTCTGCTAGGGTTCCTGCAAGTTTTTCCTTTCGCGAGGTCCGAAGGAACACCTTGTCAGGTTCGGGTGATTTATCCACTCTAATGTGCCTCATCCAAACGTCTCCACCTTTGTAATCTGTATAGAGTCCGGGAAGTTGATTCAGTTTTGTTTTACCTCGATAAACTGCATCCGACTCCTAGATAAATACGGATGCAAAAAAAAATAGCGCTTTTGGCACCACATTTGGATTCGCTATTGTCCAATTCTCACCTTCCAGTGGTCTAATTATGTCTCTTGAAATCCTTTTGCTCTGAAACTATGTGCAGCATTCCTTACGATTGAACTAGGGCAAAATCATCCTTTCTTGACTCTTCTGCTCTCTTTCTAAAGTGTTCTCTTACATTCCCTGCACTCGATAAGCACCTCATTGCACCTGTAATTCATCTCCTGTTTTTTCTTCACTTCAGCCTCCATATCACTTGAAATTCCAAGTTCTCGACACCTGTTAGGTTTACTCTTTATTGTTACAGGTCCGTACAAACTTTGTTCTCTCAAAATTTTACTTTTGAAGAACTCCCACCTACCACGTACACCTTTGACAGAAAACGGCCTGTCCCCGTCGATACTTGCAAAATCGTTTCTGACACCAGCAAGATTAAAATATGTCCAATCTAAAATCGCAATCCAATAACAAGGCCTGTTTTTTGCTTAGATACTTTCAAACTAATAGCCTGCGGACGACTGGATACAAAGTGTTCCGCTAGAAAAACTTCTGCCACCTGCCCTGTCTGGTTCATTAAATGCAGATCAAGGATCGTCCAGTCGTTCATTTGGGACTTTTATCTGGTGCATAACAAATAAAAACTTTCCACAATATATCTCACAACCAATATTCCATCTAGTTTTTTCACACTATGGAAGTCGCAGTCAAAAATTGGAAAGTTAAAATTAGCTGTTATCACAACCTATGTTTCCTGCAATTTTCTACAATTTCTCTTCAAATGTCATCTTCTAAATCAATCGGACTGATGAGTGTTATGTAGTGCCCTACAATCTCATTTAATGCGTCCCCTTTGCTTCTTAATGGTTAAATATAGTAGTTACACGAGCCCTGAGCTCAGCTGGCTTTCATGCAATGCTTTTTGTATTGGAATATCTGCAGCTGAGCACAGTTGTCGACCCATGCTGAACGTTTTTATTCCTGACTTTGACTATCGTCATAACAACATCTGTCTCTACAATCTCTCCACTCTCTGCTCTGGGGCAGTCCTGTTCCCGCAAGGATATCAGTCCCCTTTCAGTTCAGGTGCAAACCACCTTCCTTAGAACATACTCCAAGTTCAACATAATGACTCCCATAGGTTAGTCCTCTATTTTGCTTTCACTCATGCATGTCTGAAATATCGCTAATGTCTCAGCACCGAACACCAGGCTCGAAGCATTGTCTGTGTAGAAAAAAAAGGTTACATGTCACAGCGCGCTATAACTTCCTCCGATTATCTTAATGTTATGTCCCTCCTATTAGCCATTTACTCCCAAGATAATGTCTTGCTGCACAATCCCTCAATACCGCTTACACCTTATACTCTTCTATCATGAATTCTGCCATATTCCTTCGCACAAAATCCAAAATCCAGAGAACCCTCAACGTTTCCTCATTAGACTTGATGTCTTACCTGAGTAGCATCTCGGTAAATCTATTCTGCATTGTCTTGAAAACTTCCAAGTCCTCCTCTAATTGATGCAGAATTAGGAAATTCGGACCATTCTGCTCCAAAATTCCATCATGACTGATTTACCATTCCCACAACTCCATTCTGCCAGCTTCTTCCCGTCCCCTTTGATGTCCTGTCTAATCAGAACCTATTTACCCCTGCTTTAAACACTATACAAGTGGCTTTCCGAGCGGTTAATGCCCCTCCCATGTGTGAATACTGAAGCAAATTATTCATCACTGACAGCTGCTGCTCCCCTGTTACTCCAGCACGTTCCCGGTTTTATCCATGATCAGTCCTCCCTATTCTCATGTGCGTCTATACCTCCTGATTGTTTCCTTCATCCTACTCAGCAACGCCTTCTGCTATTCCCTTCGCGCAATATTAGGTCCATTTCCAGCTCCCTTCCTAGATGTCTTGTAATACTCGAGCCTTCTCTGACCATTGCTTCGTAAAGTGTGCTTCCGTCTTCCTCTTGAGTAGGGTTTTCATATTTATTATGAGCCATGTCTCCATATCCTGTCATTCCTTTCCTTCTCCATTGAGTCAAATCTATGAAAAGCCCAATACAAGTTCTCCATTAACAATCTCTATATTAATTTAGTGCATTTCCCCGTACATCTGTTCCCAATTTATGATCTCACGATTTTACGCAATCGCATAGTTCCTTCCCTCCCCAAATTCAATATTTTCCCATTCTTCTGCACATCTCCTTACGCATCAAAGGTAAACGTTAAGGAGCTATTAATGTTTTTTTTTTTTTGGAATTGCGCATCCTCTGAGTGTTTTCACACCAGGTCTGACACTTTCTCTGGTACAATAACCAATATGATCACTGAGGGGTAGTGGACTAGTAGTGGCGGTGAGATGCCTGTCGAGTACTCCCAAAAATATCTGTTCTTTTTCTGTTATGGCGGTTCATGTTCGTTTAAAATAACAATAATTCATACAGATCTATTGTTCAAATGAGAAGGATGTTTCCAAAGAACATAATGATACTTCACCATAGATTGAGAAACACAAGAGATATGAGACAGATGCTTTTTATGATTTCTGTGCGTCATGAGGAGATGAGTGCCGTATTTTCCTCTTTCCAATGGGTCCATTACGGCAATGAGAAAATCTGTCACTGTCCTACAGGGCCATCATAGACCTCGCTGGTGTTATCAGTGATTTCTCTGACATGCCACCGGCAACATAGAAAATGTCATTGCTTGTCCAGTTCCATCAATACTGTAATGTAATTATCACAGCTTATTCGGTCACCCGGTCTCTCGCACAGAGAATACCACTTCTTATTCAGAACATTCTCTCAGTATACTGGTAATTCCATTGCTACTCGAGTCTCACGATGGACAAAGTTTAAACTACATATAAAACCGTGACCCATAAAACGATAACAATTTCGCTGACCGACCCTGTTTCTTTGTCTAAGTCTACGAAATACGCACTCTGCTCCCGTTACTTAATGTTACTTAACTAAAGGGTCATTAAAGAAATGATATAAAGAAAGAAAAAGGGCGTATTATAATTAACCAGTCAAATGTGAACACGTTGGAGTTCATCTTGAACTTTTCTGTCACTCACGCGCTGGACTTCGGTCTGCGTGGAAGCTCTCACCACCTTCCGATCGTCGCTCGCAATCCATTTCGAACAAATGGTCTCCCACCGGGTCCTATCCGACACTGGTTCTCCCCTGCGTCTTCTCTCTTCGTCTCCCGCCGAACAAAAGGCCCCGGCTCACAACAGCATCAGTGCACATCAGAAAAGCACACCCCGTTCATTGGACGGCTCACATTCCGACGCATCGGAAAACTCCAGCTATAAACTAAACGAATGTTGCCTTACAGTTAGATAGGGAAGTTAACAAAGCTTATGCGGTATTAACTTTCATAAGTCGAGAAATAGCATTTGAGAGTTGCGAGGTAATGATGCAGCTCTATAAAACTCTGATTAGGCCACACTTGGAGTACTGTGTCCAGTTCTGGTCGCCTCACTATAGGAAGGATGTGGAAGCATTGGAAAGGGCACAGAGGAGATTTACCAGGATGCTGCCTGGTTTAGAGAGTATGGATTATGATCATAGATTAAGGGAGCTAGGGCTTTACACTTTGGAGAGAAAGAGGATGAGAGGAGACATGATAGAGGTGTACAAGGTATTAGAGGAACAGATAGAGTGGGCAGACAGCACCTCTTCCCTAGGGCAGCACTGCTCAATACAAGAGGACATGGCTTTCTGGTAAGGGGTTGGAAGTTCAAGGGAGATATTAGAGGAAGATTTCTCACTCAGAGAGGGTTGGTGCGCGGAATGCACTGCCTGAGTCGGTGGTGGCGGCAGATACTCTCGGGAACTTTAAGAGACTACTAGACAGGTACATGGAGGAATTTAAGGTGGGGTGTGGGGTTATATGGGAAGCAGGGTTTAAGGGTCGGCACAACATTGTGGGCCGAATGGCCTGTACTGTTCTGTACTATTCTATGTTCTATATTCTATAAACACGGCTTCTCCATATAGACCATTACAATAGCAATAAAGACTTCTTCCAGGGCGTGACACACATCTTTATAAAAATGCTCGTCAGCACATCACACTGCCAGTGATAATGCACAGTCATAACCCACCACACTGTCACTGGTTGTCAGAAAATATTGGCCATATGTTTACTTCTCAGTGCTCGCCATTTGTACAAATAAAACCGGCACAACTGACATACTGCAGAATCACAATCACAAATGTGCTGTTATCAATGATATTTAAAGCGCCCTGCACAGGGGGATATGTCTGAAGTGATGTGGACCGGATTTCCTTTCAACATAACGTTATGGGGACTTGCTTATATCTGATAAACATTTCAGAGGAGATATTTACCAACGAATGATTAAGATAACAGTGAAGCATGATGGTACAGTATTCGCCCTGGACTTTTCTTCTTATTTGTGGATTGATATCACAGGTGACCCGGCGGTCAGGGATTTGTGGAAAGAGCAGGGGCTCTGACAGAAATATCTTAAATGTCATTAGAAACGGAGATGGTGCCGGAGGATTGTCTTATTGCTCACGCTGTTCCATTGTTTAAAAAGGGTTCTAAGAGTAAACCTAGCAATTATCAGGCTGTGAGTTTGACGTCAGTTGTGGGTAAATTGATGGAAACTATTCTTAGAGATGTTATATATAATTATCTGGATAGACAAGGTCTGATTAGGAGTAGACAACATGGATTTGTGCGTGGAAGGTCATGTTTGACAAATCTTTTTTTATTATTTTTTGAAGACGTTGCTAGGAAAGTTGACGAGGGTAAAGCAGTGGATGTTGTCTATATGGACTTCAGTAAGATTTTTGACAAGGTTCCACATGGACTGTTATTTGGGAAGGTTTAATCATTAGGTATTTATATTGAAGAAGTTAAATGGATTCAGCAGTTTCTGGATGGGAGACGCCAGACTGTAGTGGTGAATAACTGTTTGTCAGATTGGAGTCCGGTGATGAGTGGTGTGCCTCAGGGATCTGTACTGGGTACAACGCTGTTTGTCGTTTACATTAATGATCTGGATGATGGGGTAGTAAATTGGATTAGTAAGTATGCAGATGATACTAAGATAGGTGGAGCTGTGGAAAATGAAGTTGTGTTTCAAAGCTTGCAGACAGATTTAGGCCAGTTAGAAGAGTGGGCTGAAAAATGGCCGACACAGCTTAATGCTAATTATTGTGAGGTGCTACATTATGGTAGGACTAATCAAAATAGGACATGCACGGTAAATGATAGGGCATTGAAGAATGCAGTATAACAGGGGGATCTAGGAATGATGGTGTATACTTCCCTGAAGGTAGAATCTCATGTGGAGAGGGTGGTGAAGAAAGCTTTTGGTATGCTGGCCTTTATAAATCAGAGGATTAAGTATAGGAGTTGGGTTGTAATGTTGAAATTGTACAACGCATTGGTAAGGCCAAATTTGGAGGATTGTGTACAGTTCTGGTCACCGAATTATAGGAAAGATGTCAACAAAATAGAGAAAGTACAGAGAAGATTTACTAGAATGTTACCTGGGTTTCATCACCTAAGTTACAGAGAGAGGTTGAACAAGTTGGGTCTTTATTCTTTGGAGCGTAGAAAGTTGAGGGAGGTCTTGATAGAGGTATTTAAAATTATGAGGGGGGTAGATAGAGTTGAATTGGATAGGCTTTTTCCATTGAGAGTGGGGGAGATTCAAACAAGATTTGAGATTTAAAGAGCAAAAGTTCAGGGGTAACAGAAGGAGGAACGTCTTTACTCAGAGCGTGGTAGCTGTGTGGAACGAACTTCCAGCAGAAGTGGTTGATGCAGATTCGATGATGTCATTTAAAGTTAAAGTGGATAGATATATGGACAGGAAAGGAATGGAGGGTTATAGGCTGAGTGCAGGTCGGTGGGACTAGGTGAGAGTAAGAGTTCGGCATAGACTAGAAGGGCCGACATGGCCTGTTTCCGTGCTGTAATTGTTGTATGTTTATATGGCTATATCCATACACCCATAATTGTGTGCACCACTCTCAAAGCTTCGCTCAGTGCTCCAAGTTCCAAGGAATGAAGTCCAATACTCTGTAATGTTACCTTATCAGTCAGGTCATCCATACCAGGCAACCTCTTGGTAATTTTTCTCTGTACTCTTACTCTGTATCCTTTCCTGCAGGTAGGCGACCAAAACTACACACAATACTCCAAATTCAGCCTCAGCAATGCCTTATACTACACCAACAAAAATCCCATTTCCTGTGCTCAATGTATTGATTTATGTAGACCAATGTTCGAAAAACAATGCAATCTCAGTAAAGACAGAAATAATCCTGCAAAGTTATTTCCGGTCGTATACCCAATAACGCTTGCATTATATACATTGTACCTCTGACTTTCTTCACTGCCTACAACATTTCAAAATCTCCCTCACCACCTCAGCTCTTCACCATTACCGCCTCTCCGACCGAGGTGAGTGACCTCCTTTCTAACATTGGACTCCATCTGACCGGCTGCTTCCCCCAAGCTGAATCCACAGAACGTGTCCATCGCTGTTCGAATCTCATCGGATTCTCTGAGGCCCAGTGCAGTTTATTGCCAACTATGCAATTTCGGGGAGGTCAAATACTGCTCAGAATATAAATTCGACAATTGCTGTGTAATTAATAAAATATGAGCCTACATGATGTTTCATAAAGCTTGGAAATGTTTCTTTCTGTTTCTTAGGCGAATTGTAGACTCCGATTAGGAATAGGTCAGACACCGTGGGAGGTAAGTGCGGAAATTGGTGGGGCCGCAGCGGATACAATTAAATTCTTTGGTCCCTTACAATATCTTTTAATAACTTTCCCGCGACTGATAGCATGCTCAGAGGGCTGAAATTTCACAGATTAATTTAGAGCCTATCTTAAGCAACGGAAGAACACTGGGCTCTCCTCGAGTCCGCTGGTTTAAGCACGCAGACCGCGGACCCGATCTGTTTTTCTTTTGCACATTTACTTTAAAGCTAATGTCCTTCGGACTACTGGATGCAACGTGTTCCCCTATACAAAATTGTGCCACCTGGCCTTCCTCCTTCCCTAAATGCAAATCAATATCGCACACTCCCTCATTTGGGACTTTTATCCACTGATTAAGAAAACATTTCAGAAAATAGATGACAACGTCTATTCCATCTTGTCCTTTTACACTTTGGGAGTCCCAGTCAAAACCTGGAAATTTAACCCAAGCTCCTATAACAAACTGACATTTGCTGAAATTCTGAGCAATTTCTCTTCACATTTGTTCCTCTAACTCCCACGGACACTTGGCTGGGCTGTGATGCCGTGTAATACATCTATCATACTTCATCGCTCCAAAGCCAAAGCCCTTTAACATGGCCGTACCTGTCTTATTACTACGTTCCACATTGAACGCCTCACTAGGTGAGTTCTCTAATCCACCCTGATGTGACATCTTCCTTAACTAGTAACGCCATCCCTCCTCATTTATTCCTTCCCCCTCTGCTTCATCTTAAACAGCGGAGCGGTGGAATACTGCGCTGCCAGTCCGGCTCATACTGCAACCATCCCACTAATGGCGAGAATATAGTAAATCCACGTGCTCATTCATGCCATGGTCTCATCCGCCTTTTAATACAATACTTCTTACATTGAGGTATCTGCAGCTGAGTACATAACTCGCACCATGATCAACAATTAAATTCCTGACACGAGGAATTTTGCAGATGCTGGAAATTCTAGCAACACACATCAAAGTTCACCAGAAACTTTGATGTATGTAAATTAAATTCCTGATTCTGTCTGAGGCCTTAGCATCTGTCTCCACAATCTGCTCACTTTCTGTTCTGCGGCAGCCTTGTTGTTATCGCTTGCAAGTCTGGATTTACCCTTCCCCCTCCCACCACCAATTCCCCCACCCACCCCACCTCGAGCAGCACTAGCAAGCCTTCCGGCTAGGATATTAATAGCCTTCAGTTCATGTGCATACGAACTTCCTTTCAGCTGACTCCAAAATCAACCAAACGACTCCCTCAGCTTAATGCTGTATTTTTTTTTCTTTCGCTCACATGTCTTTGAAATGTCCCTAATGTCTCAGCACCGAACACCAGCCCTGGCAGCCTGTTCCAGGACCGCAGCAATCTCTGTGTAACAAAATGTTGCTTCTCGCATCCAGACTATAATCTCTTCCGATTCTTTTAATGTTATGCCCTTCGTATTAGCCACTTACGTCCTCGATAATGTCTAGCTGTCCAATATCCCAAAATCTCTTATCACTTATCACTCTTCTATCAAGCAATATGTCATAATCCTTCTTACCAGATCCATAAAACAGAGATCCATCAACGTTTTCTTAAAAGGTTTTTTGTCATACCTGAATAGCATCTCGGAAAATCTATTCTGGGTCAACTTTAAACGCTCCAAATACTCCTATAATTGCAGCAGAATGAGGCCATTTCCGCCACTCTGCCCCGCCGTTCCATCATGGCTGAATTACTATTCCTCGTAATTCCATGCTGCTGCCTTCTTGCCGTAACCTTTGAAGTCCTGACTGATCAAGAACATACGAACTTTCGCTTTCAAAACTAAATCCAATAACGTTGATTCCACAGTTGGCTGGAAAAAAAAAAATGATAAGAGATTTACCACTCTCTGGCTATAATAATAATCATCATAAATTTATTAATCAATTAATAAATGAATAAATCACAATCATCTCTGTCCATCTGCGATTCTCCAGACGAGTTACACATGATTTGCAATTGTTGGCACTGCCAGTAGTTGGGTTTGCAGGTGGGCAGATAAAGAGTGAGAGAGAAATAAGAATGCGGAAATGTGAAATGGGAGGGGGCAGTACCGGAAGTTCAAGATATCCGATATATCAAGGTATTCCGTCTGGGTAGACTCTAAACCATTAGTTCAGAAGCTACCCAGACGAAGTGTAAGTTGCTGTTTCATCAACGTGAGTGTGGCCTCATTGCTTCAATATCCAGCACAGAAATGTGCAGCTTCCCACTAGACACAGGCCTCCAATTAGAAAGGCAACCATTTTCCTTCACTCTCTGTCTCCTGCCCCTACACCAATGTCCACTCCAATGTTATACCTCATCTTGAAAGTAAAGCTCACGGATTTTCCTGACAAATCTCCGATGCGGGACTTTGATAAATTCTCCTGATAAAGTCAATTTAGCCATCATCCAATACAGTTCGTTTGTCGAATTTCCTGGGGAAAAAATCGTTACTTCCTCGGGAAACTCTATAACATAGTGTGGGATATACAATGCCGTGACTAGCCCTAGTCAGTCCCGTCTATTAAAATACTGATACATACGGTGCTTGCAAACTTTACTACCACTGATGTCATGAGTAGGGACCTGTGATTCCACAGATGATTTCTGAGCCTTTCCCACATTCCTCGCTCTATCCCTCTCACTAACCCGTGCACTCTACCATCGACTCCCTCTCTCTTACACTACCCCTCTCTGCTCTCTGTAAAGCTCTTTTTCGCTACCTCTCTCCTCTCAGTCCAGCTCGCCACTCTACCCTCTTTCTCCATCTTGAGCTTCCCTTTCTCCAACTTTCGCACACACCCTGCCCTTTTCCCTCTCCCTGCTCACCCACTCACTCTCCTTCCGTCTCATTATAGCGCTTACCCTCACTCTCCCTCTTAAAGTCACCATTACATCCGCATTAAACATGTTGGTCGGAAAAGGTTAGGAATGCAATGGGCTGAGTAATTTAAATTAATCTTTAAAAGATTTCTTTAAACAAATGCCGTTGAATGAAGTCTGAGTGTAAAATAAGTGCAAGTTCTGACCCTGGTAGTTTTCCTTATAAGGTTAAAGATTCCATCACTCTTTTCTGAAGCAGAATTGGTTAAAAAGAATTGGTTAAATGCAATATTCAGGTCATATCGTTCACACCTGAATGAGAGTGAAATTGCATTTTATTTCAGCAGAAAGGCCACCCCCTATTATGAGGAAACTGTGGGGTCAGGCAACTGATTAGACAGGGACATTGATCTCCGACTCTCACAGAGCAAGAACCCAAACCTTCCCAATCAATCAATAATCTGGACTCTTTCTGCTTGATTTCTAATTTCTCTGAGGGTGTCGGCCCGAAAGGTCGAATTCTTGATCCATTCCACAGATTTTGCCTGAGTTTCTCGGGCATTGTTTTGCGTTACCATAGTTACGAAAGATTGGCGAAATGGTGTAATAAAGCAGTAAGTAGTTTGAAACGGCATCAAAACATAACCACGGTGTTAGAATATTTTTTGGAGAACTAAGCTGTGAACAGTCTAACTTCTGAAATTTATATTGGATCTTAGTTTAATCATCCGTTTCTGTGTGTTACGAATCAATTATTAAGGAGTTAGTGAGTCATGGAAACGTACAGTATGGAAACAAGCCCTTCGACCCATGGCTCTCATCTGCAAACTCCCATCCACCTGTACAGAGGCCCCCACTATCCAACATTCCCTTCAAGTTTGAAATGTAGCCCGCATGCACCACTTGCCACAGAAGCATTTTTTTACACTCTCATAATCCTCTGAATGAAGAAGTGTTCATTTGTAATACCCTTAACCTTTTCTAACTCGGCTGGTGGCGTAGTGGCATTAGTCGAAAGGTCCCGAGTTTGAATCCAGCCGGCTCTCCTGCACGCTCTCCATCCTTGCCGGGTTATGAGCTGGTGATATCTTTGGAATCTCACCCGGCAGAGGGCAATTGCAAACCACTACTGTCAATTGCCTCGTATGCGGTTCCCCACTACGTCAGAAGGGCGTGGAGGGAAATTGTCCACTAACCGGAAAAACTCCGGATGCGAGGTAACTTTCCTTTTCCTATCCTTTTCACCTTCCACCCTTAAGACATGACCTCTGATTGTAAGTCCACCCAAACACACTGAAAATCCCTACTTGCATTTACCCTATCACTATCCCTCATCTTTGTGTGTACCTCTAACAAATATTCCTTGGTGTTCTTATTTCTAAGGAATAAAGTCCGATTCTATTCAATCTCACCTTATAACTCATGTCTTCCATACCAGACAACGTCCAGTTAAGTTTTCTCTGTACTATTACTCTGTAGCCTTCCCTGTAGGTAGATGACCACAATTGCACACAATACTCCGAATTCGGCCTGAACAATGCCTCAAACAAGCTCAACATTTTTCCCACCTCTTGTACTCAAAAGTATTAATTTATGACAGCCAATGTGCCAAAATCAATGCATTCTCAGTAATGTTCTGAATAATTCAGCAAAGTTATTTCCACTTGTGTACCCAATAGCGTTTAGAATATATATAGTACCTTTCACCTCGCTCAGTAGCTACCTCATGTCAAAACCTCCCTCACCGCCTCAGCCCTCCACTATTTCTGCTTCTTCTGCAGAAGTGGGTGACTTCATTTCCAGCAATGGACTCCATCTGGTCTGTTGCTTCTCCCCAACCTGAACCCCCGCAACGTGTCCATCAATACTTAAATCTTATTGGATTTGTGAGGCCCAGTCGAATTTATTGCCAACCGCGCAAATTGGGGGTGAAACTGTCCTTTCAAATAACGCTCAGAACATTAATTCGACAAAAAACAGAGATGCCTCAACGTTTCCTCATAAGACTTATTGTCTTACCTGAGAGGTATGTCGGTAAATCTATTCTGCATCGTGTTTAAACTTTCCACATCATCCTATAATTGGAGCAGAATTCGGCCATTCGGACCATTCTGCTCCAAAATTCAATCGTGGCTGATTTACTATTCCTCACAACTCCATCCGGCTGCCTCCGTCCTATAACCCTTGATGTCCTAACTGATCAGAAACATATTAACCTTCGCTTTAATAACTATACCCAATAGCATAGCTGCACAGCCGGCTGGGAAATTAATAACAGTGATTTACTATTCTCTAGCTGAAAATAAATAGATTAAAAAAATCTTCATATCTGTCGTTCCTTCGATTCTCCACACGAGTTATGCTTTATTTCTGATTTCTGGCAATGCAAGCAGTTGGGGTTTCAGGTATGCAGGCAGGAAGAGAAAGGAGAAATGAAAATTAGGAATGTTGCAGTTAACGGGGGCATTACCGAATTTTCGAGATATCGATGCTCACACCATCAGGAGGGAGGCTAACCAGACGGAATGTAAGTTTGTGTTCCATCGACATGAGTGTCTTTTGATTGCTTCCATATCCAGCACCAACACGTGCGTCTGTCTTCTCGTCACAGGCCTCCATTGAGAAAGGCAACAATCTGCCACCACTCTCTGCCTCGTCCCAGTACGCCAATGTCCACCCCAAAGTATTACCTCATCTTGAATGCAAAGCTAATGGATTTTGTTGATGAATCTGTTATGCCGGATTTTCATAAAATCTGTTGATAAAATCCATAAAAACCTCATTCACTGCATTACCTTCATCAACTCTCCTTGAAATTTACCTCGTGACTGCACGAAAAAATTGCTTAGAATACACAAAGCCATGCTGACTATCCTAGTCAGTCCTCTCTATTAAAATACTCACACATACGGTGCTTTCCCACTTTCCCACTGCTGATATCAGGGCCACAGGCCTAAACTCCCTGGCTGGTTTGTGAGACTTTCCCACAGCCCTCGCTCTAACCATTTCACTTTCCCGTGCACTCCTGCACTTCCCCTCTCTCTGCCATCTCGATTTCTCTTTTCCTCTGCCTCTCTCATCTCAGTCCAGCTCTGCACTTTCCCCTCTGCACTTTCCCACACGCTCTTCCATCTTGAGCTTCCCTTCCTCCACCTTCCATAGACATCCTGCCGTTTCCCTGCTCCCTGCTCACCCATTCTCTCTCCTTCTGACTCCTTTTTCCCTCCGCCCTCACTCCCTCACTCTGAACTTCAACCTCACAACAAGATTTAAAATATTGCTGGCGAAATGTTAGGGACGCAATGGGCTGATTTATTTAAGTTAATCGTTGAAATATTTCTTTAAACAACTGCAGATGATTTGAGTCTGAGTTAAAATAAAGTGCAGGCTCTGACCCCTGTTAATTTTCTTTATAAGTTTAAATTTTCTGTCTCTCTTCCCTACAGCAGAAATGGTTAAATGCAATATTAAAGACAAATTGTTCACACCTGAATAAGAGTGAAACTGCATTCCATTTCAGCAGAACGGCCTCTCCCTATTCTCAGGTATGTGCGGGCGAGGTAGCTGATCATGCGGAGATACTGAGCTCCGAATCTCACACAACAACTCAAATCTTCCTAATCAATCAATAGTCTGGATTCTCCCTGCTTTATTTCTCATTTCTCTGAAGGGCGTCGGCCCGAAAGGTCGAATTCTTGTTCAATTCCATAGATCTTGCCTGACCGGCTGAGTTATTCTAGCATTGATTTGTGTTACCATCGTTACGAGCGGTCGGCAAAAGGGAGTGTTCAGATGCAGTAGGCAGGTTGAAACGACTTCAATAACCTTCCTTATCAATCAATTACCTGGCCTCTTCTTCCCTCCTTTGCAGTTCCACTGAAGAGTGTCGGCCCGAAAGGTCGAATTCTTCTTCAATTCCATAGACCTTGCCTGAGATGCTGAGTTCGCCCGGCATTTGGTGTATTACTGTTGGTACGAAAGATTGGCGAAAGGCAGTATGCGGGAGCAGTGGGCGGGCAGTTTGAAACAACTTCCAAACACAAGCACGCTGTCAGACTATATTTGGAGATTTAACCTGTGAACAATTGAACTTCTGATATTTATTTTGGATCTTATTTTATTCAAACAGTTGTCGGTATTGTAAATCAATGAGTAAGGAGTTATCGATTCAAAGGAAAGTACAGAATGGAAGCAGGACCTTCGGCACAGTCCTCGCAATGCAGACTTCCATCCACCTGCACCCGGGCCATAGTTACCCATAGCACCACTATCCAAAATTATCTTAAAATTTCAGATCGAACTCGCATGCACCATTTGTGCCGGCAGCAGCATTTACACTCTCACATTCTTCTGAATGAAGAAGAGTTCCCTCGTAATCCTCTTAAACTTTTCACATTCCACCCTTAACCCATGATCTCTGATGGCATGTCCACACAAACTCAATGCAAAGTGTCTGCTTGCATTTACCCCAACTCTACCCCGCATCTTTGTTGTCTACATCTAACATTCGTCCCACAATATTCTACTTTCCAAGGAATAAACTCCGAAACTATCCAATAATTCCTTATAATTCATGTCTTCCATACCAGCAGCTTCACTGTAAAATTCTATGTATTCTTTCCCTTTATTCTTTCTTGTCGGTAGGTGACCATAACGGCACATAATACTCCAAATTCGCCTTGAGCAATGCCTAAAACAACTTCAAAAAAATTCCCGTCTGCTGTACTCAAAATATTGAATTAAGACCATAGCACCATAAGACAAAGGAGCAGAAGCTGACCATTCGGTCCATGGAGTCCGCTCCGCCATTTTATCATGAGCTGATCCATTCTCCCATTTAGTCCCAGTCCCCGCCTTCTCACCATAACCTTTGATGCCCTGGCTACTCAGATACCTATCAACCTCTACCTTAAATACATCCAATGACTAGGCCTCCACTGCCGCATGGGGCAACGAATTCCACAGATTCACCATCCTCTGGCTAAAAAAAAAAAAAAAAAAAAAGTTCTTCGCATCTCTGTTCTGAATGGGCGCCCTTCAATCCTTAATTCATGTCATCTCATACTAGACTCCCCCACCATGGGAAACAATTTTGCCACATCCACTCTGTCCATGCATTCGAAATGTTTCTTTGAGGTCCCCGCTCATTCTTCTAAACTCCAAGGAATACAGTCCAAGAGCGGACAAATGTTCCTCATTTGTTAACCCTCTCATTCCTGGAATCATTTCCAGTGAATCTTCTCTGAACCATCTCCAAAGTCAGCACATCTTTTCTTAAATAAGGAGCCCAAAACTGCCCAAAGTACTCCAAGTGAGGTCTCACCAGCGCATCATAGAGCCTCAACGTCACATTCCTGCTCCTATACTCTATTCTTCTAGAAATGAATGCTAACATTGCATTCGCCTTCTTCACCAGCGACTCAACCTGGAGGTTAACCTTAAGGGTATCCTGTACGAGGACTCCCAAGTCCTGTTGCAACTCTGCAACTCAGAACTTTGATTTTTCTCCCCATTTAAATAATGGTCTGCCCGTTTATTTCTTCTGCCAAAGTGCATAACCATACACTTCCCAACATTGTAATTCATTTGCCACCTCTTTGCCCATTCTCCCAATCTATCCAAGTCTCTCTGCAAACTCTTTGTTTCCACAGCACTACGGGCCACTCCACCTATCTTTATAGCATCAGAAAACTTAGCCACAAAGCCATCCATTCCATAATCCAAATCGTTGATGTACAACGTAAAAAGAAGCGGCCCGAACACGCAACCCTGTGGAACACCACTGGTAATCGGCAGTCAACCAGAAAATCAAGAAGGCCAATGTGTCAAAAGCAATGCAATGTCACCAACGTCCTAAATAAACATGTTTCCAGTCCTACACCAAATAACGCTCGGATTATATCATCTGACCTCCCTCAGTTCCTGCCTCATTCCAACATCTGCCTCCGCACCTCAACACTTCACCAGCTCTGACTCTTCCACAGAAGCGAGTGACTTCATTCAACAACAATGGGCTCCATCTGACCTGCTGCTTTCCCACACCCTAAAACACAAAACCTTGTCCATCACTACTGACATCTCGTTGGGTTTTGTGAGGCCCAGTCCAGTAGATTGCCAAGTGTTGAAGCTCGTGGAGATACAGTCCATTCAAATAAAACTCAGAACTGCTTTTTCATTAATAGAATTTGAACACGGGTATTATGTCATTAAGAAACATGAAATGTTGGATCCTGTCTCTCAGCCGAATTGGAAACAACTCGGACAGCGAAGTATGTAAGTACGGAAGTTGGTGGTGTCGCAGCATATATATTTAAATTATGCTGAGTGACAGGTAAGGTACTGGAGGATTGGTGGATAGTTTTTTTTTTTATTTTTCCGCTGTTTATGAAAGGGTCAGAAAGCAACCAGGAAATTGTAGGCCGTTGCTGCTTACATCAGTATTGGGAGAATTAATGGAAGGACCGTACACGTGAGATTTTAATGGGCAGGACTGATTAGGGATAGTCAATGTGGCGTTCTGTACTGGGTAATCTTAGAGAGTTTTCCGGCAAGGTTACGAGGAATTTACCGGGAATGTCGATGAAGGCAAGCAAGTGGACGATGTCTGTATGCACTTCAGCAATGCAATTGGCGGCCGGCGCGGGGGAAGGCAGTGAGTGCTACTAGATGGTGCCTCTCTGAGTGGAGACCTGTGGCTAGTGGAGGGCCGCGGGGTCTGTGCTGGGGCCACTGCTGTTTCTCATCTTTTAGAATGATCTGGACTATAATGTGGTTAACTGGACCAGAAAATCTGCCGATGACACCGTGATAGGTGACAACGGGGAAGACTATCAAAGCTTGCAGCAGGATCTGGAACAACTACAAAACAGAGGTGAAAATGGCAGATGTAATTTAATGCAGGCAAGTGGAAGCTGTTGCTCTGCTGTAGAAATAACGAGGGTAGGTTTCAGAAGTAAGAGTTAGGGACTGAGGAGTATTACAGAAAAAAAAATGGATTTGGGATTATGGGTCCACACTTCATTTGAAGTAGTGTCACAGGTAGATAGAGTCGGAAAGAATGCTTTTGGTACATTCGCCTTCTATCTCTTACTAAGTCATTCAGTTAGTCCTGACGAAGGGTCTCGGCCTGAAACGTCGACTGTACCTCTTCCTAGAGATGCTGCCTGGCCTGTTGCGTTCACCAGCAACTTTGACATCTCTTAATGCTGATGTTATTAAACGAATGTCAATAAACTCCACTGATCTGACAATCTTTGACCAAATTGATTCCAGTTGAATGGGAGTATATTGTCAAAACAGTTTGTTTTAATATCAGCAGAAAGGCAGTTCCCTGTACCGAGGCAGGTGAGCGATGTTTGAGCTGAAACTTGACGTGCTTCGGTTAGATATTTTTACGCGCCGGGCGGTCCTCAGACCCTCACGAACCCAGGCTGGACCAAATTTGCAGCCTGGACTCGTTCAGTTAAAAAGAGAAACTCCGCAGCACTGTTTGCAATGTAAGAACTAGGCGGGAATGTCACTAGGAAATCCAGACAAAAACTGCCTGTGGCCGCGAGGATTAGTTAACACAGCCTGTTTGCTTTCCGGGTTACGGTTGCTACATTTGTTCTAATCCCCTCTCCTCACTCTGTCGGGCTTGACTCGGGCCGGTGAGAGTAAGTGTGAGCCAGACTACGCAGCTCAGCGTTCCCGAGGTTCACCGTGCCCTTTAAGTCTGTAATGAGCGACGGACATTTTATAGACGAATGGCCTCAGGAGCAACAGCTCAGACGCAACTCTCCGTAATAGGTGAGGACACAAGGGCAGGAAGATTGCCGCTCACCCGGTAGTCAGACTGTGATTATCCGGGACCACATTCAAAGCCGTTCAGTCCAAACATCAGAGTTAAGTGCTGTCTCTAAAGCTGCACAATTATTCAGCGTTTAGAGCGAGGCTTGGCTTTAAATCCGTTGGGATCGGGAAGGGAACAATGAGAGAAGGGAGCCCTCAGCTGACCAAGTTAAGGAATTAATTATTATCGAATCAGATTACTTCAAAGGACATGGGTGCCTCCATTCACAAACACTCTCCAAGGTGTTCGTGCAGAAAGTAACTTTCACAGCGGCAGATTAAGCTGCAATGTCGCACGGGCCAGGGTCCCGTCACCGATCTCTCTCTGTCCTTAAAAAGTAACTAAACCGAATAACAGACAGTGGGATTTTATAATTGATAGTGCCACAGATTGATTTATTTAAAGGAATAGTGAGAAATATTGATACAAACATCTACAGTGGTTGGAATCATATGTTAAGGGACAAATGGTGTAAACTCGCAGCAACGTTAACATTAACCTTTTAGATTCCAGAGCCTGGTTAATGCGATTGTACATCTCATTGTGGGTGTTATTGGTGTTTCTTGTGGCGCAAAGGGTTACATACACGTTAGACCAACCCTTTTCACAGTTGAAAGTGAACGTGGAACTGGGTTGGACTGGGTTCGAGCAGAGTGCCCTCTCCCATTTCTTTGGAATGTGCGCTTGTGGGACGGGCCGCTGCTTGCACAGACACTGAGCTCTGAGCCTCATACAACAGCAACTCGCACTTCCCACATCAGCCAAATCTCCCTCGCCTGATTGCTTGCACGGAGGTTTGTTGTAGAAACCCACACTGCCAGAATATTCTTTGGGAATTACCGTGAAAATATTTGATTAAGGACTTTATTTCCAGTCAAACTGCTGTCTGACTTTGGAATCAGTCTTCAAGAAGGCATCATTTCTGTTTTAAGCCTCTTCTGTCGGCGGGGTGGTGGGGGGGGGAGGTGTTTGTTTTCCTGCAGTAACTTGTTTGCGCGGTTGATACTTTTCACACCCTACTTCCAGCTTAAAAACTGTTCTAGAACTAGCAACATCAGTGTGAGAGCAATGGTGCGGTATTTGTTTAGCCAGCAACTGCTCCGCTTTCAAAATACCGAATTTCGGATTATATATATATTTCTTTCTTTTTCGTCTGGGTTGGTTGTGAGTGTTTTAGCGCCTCACAATGGCCAGAGGAAGCAAAGGTTTTAATTATATTCATGCCAAGATGTTTAATAAATCGTAACCAAGACAGATATAAGAAAGACGGCACACGGGAATGAGGGTTAAAGGCCAATTCAGATCGATCACGTTGAAATTAGATTGTTGTTTGGAACAGCAGGTTCGACGGGACAAGTGAACCAATTCCTCCTATTAGTCTGTTCACAGGAAAACAATAAAAGTGAATGAGTGTATAGTGGTCTAACGACGGCACATGTGATATTTTCAGTTGACTGACAGCAAATGGAAATTGGCCTAATAACATATTTGCATGAGTTTTGCGTTTGAAATCCGTGGTGGGGGGTTGAAGTTACGACACTCGCTCAGCTTGGCAGCAGGGTACCGGACCGAGAGACCGCTCAGTCTGCAGACTCCCCATCGCACTCGTGCACGTGCGTTCGGCCCCGCCCACTGTCAACCACTTAGCTTCATCCCCTCGCGCTCTCGGGCTGGCGCGGGATCAGTCCACGCGCCTGTCTTTTGCCAGGTGACCTGTAACTGTTGTCACGTGCGTGCGTATTATCCAGCTCTCCTTGTTTTCCAAAAGTGTCAATCCAGTGGGGATACTGGATTCGACAAGAGGGCGACACTCCTGCAGAACTCGCTTCCTGCTCCTTCCCCAAATTTCCGGTGAAGATGTAGATAGCAAATGTTCCACGTTTTATGTCAGTTTCACTCCGAGGTAAATTAGCGCCGTTGAGAGGGCGGCGAAAGAAATTGGGACGACATTGCCCCAACCTAGGGAGGAAGAAGGGAAAGGCTTCGCTATATTGGCGATAGACACGGGAGTGAAGTTAACCGCCACGCGCCTTGAGGAGTGGTGTTGGGGACAAGGTGGACCAGCCTGGGTCTCATTGTATATCAGTGTGGTGTGGAGAGGACTAGTGGCCTGTTCCTGTTTCTCGGGCCTCTATGTTTAAAGACAAGGAATTACCAGACCCTCTTTCAGAATGCAGCTAAACCCGATGGGTGTTGCAGAGACCAATCCTCTAAGCCCGGCTGTTTCCAATCTCTACCCACAATTTGGATGAGGAACAGAATGCAACATTTCCAGGTATTCACATTTTTAAGGAAGCAGTAATTGTCGAATTAATGTCCTGAGTGTTAGTTGGGTGTACAGTACAGTGAGTGAGGTGTTGAAATGGCTTAAGCACTGACAGAAGTCAAAGGTATGTTTGAGTCAGAGGCCTCCTTCAGTCAGAGCTGACCAAGGATATTTCGTCCTAGCTGTCTTGATACCTAGGCCTGGGCAGTACAATATGGAGCGCCAGCTGTTGCCATGTAGCAAGCTTTCACTCTTTACGAAACCGCTGAACCCAATGATACAGCAGAAACCGATACGGTTAGGTACCAGCAGCGTCGAAGACATTGCCAACCACCACTGAAATCAACGTAAGACTAACAAAGAGGCTCCAATTCCGGATTTTCCCTTTGAATTACTCCCAAGCCTGCCGATGGGAGGGAACAGCAGCGGCTATTTGAGAACAGAGTTTTATATATCCTGGATGAGCTGCTAACTACGGCCTATGAGTCCCATGAGCCCGAAGCGACCGTGTTTCAGCCGGCAGTAACGGCCCCGTCTCCTACCAGCAGAAATGGCTCCGCCGAGGTCATTAGCTAAGGCACTCCTGAAGGCCAGACGCTGGATCTGGTTGTCAGAGGCCAGTTGAGGCGCACGTCCCAATGTTCCTTCAGATTGTTATAGCTGGTGTTGGTAATGGCAACAAGCTTCCACTACCAACTAAATACTTCCAATGGCATGGTCAAAGATACAGCGTATTCGTTCCAAGCGTTATTGGGTAAAGGAGTGGAAATGACATTGCACGATTATTTAGGACTGTATTGAGGTTGCATGTCAATATTGTGTAACATCCTGCTCTTCTTCCCTAATACGGGTCATATAATGCAAAGGACAAAATTTTGGAGGAACTCAGCGCTTCAACCAGTGGCTATCGAAGTAAATCGTTTGACGATATTTCTGGTCGACGTACTCTGTCCCGAGTGAATGTTGAAGGCAGGTGGCCAGTACGGGGAGAGTGATGGTGGGGCAAGGCCTGGGAAGGAATAAATGGATCCAGGTGAATATGTGTGATAGACGGATGTTGGTGATATATGCTGTGCCACAGGGGTCAATGATTTCGATGGACAGTACACGTCTTGATCAGTAAATCGGCACCCAATGGCCCACCACTGAGAACATCTACTATAAACGCTGCCTGGGCAGGGCGAAAAGCATTATCAAGGATGCATCTCACCCTAACCACGGACTTTTCACTCTCCTCGCATCCGGTAGGCGTTATGGCAGCCTCCGTTCCCGCACCAGCAGGTACAGGAAGAACTTCTTCTCTGAGGCTGTGACCCTGCTGAAGCTCACATCATCACATGCGCTAAGCAGTATTGCGCCCATATTGTACTGTATCAGTACTATTGCATTTGTGTGCTGTAGCACTTACTTTTTATTCGCAGTTATTTTGTAAATAAAACTATTCTTTGCAATTCTGGTCAGATGCTAACCGCATTTCTTTGGCTTGTATCTGTACTCTGCACAATGACAATAAAGTTGAATCTAATCTAATCCAAATTTGCAGATGACACCAACGTAGGAGCTGCTATTGATACTGAGGTATATCAGACAGTTATGAGGGACTTGATTACGTAAAAGATTGGACGGAGGAGTGGACAAATGATCTCAATACAGGTGAGTGTGAAGTGATGGAAATCAACTATACGGAGGGCTTGTGATATGAATGTTAGGGCAATGGACCCTGTAATGAAAAGCAAGGACTTAGGATGATGAGTATTCAATTTGATATCAGGGGATAGTGAAAAAAGTGTTTATAACGGCGGCCTTTTGGATCGTAACTTTGAGACAGTATAGAAGCTACAGAAGTACTTAGACAGAGTAGGAGAAGGGGCAAAGAAATGGCATATTAATTACAGTGTCAGGGAATGTATGGTCATGCACCTTGTCAGAACAAATGAAAGGGTTATCAAGCAGTGCAAAGAAAGGCAATTGGGCTTGCTGTGTTGTCTAGAAGATATTTCGCCACATCGGCGAGGGCACCTCAGTTCTAAACCATGGTGGGTAGTTTTCCGGCTTATAAATTCTGTCGGTTGTTTAAATCTACAGCAATCTCATGAGAGACTTTAAGAGTCGTAGAGGTAATGAGATCATTAGTCCTGTCTGTGCGTGAATGGAGATGTGAATTGTTGTGAAACGCCGGGTTAGAAGTGTTGGGACTGCATTGTAAGTAGCTGATAGGTGATGTCGTGCCCCACCCCTTCGGTTCTGGGATGGGAAAACATCAGCCATGATGAAATGGCGGTTCATACCCGATGGGGTAAATAACTCTAATTCTGCTCACGGTATCATCGAAATACGGGACTGGATGGATATGCGCCTAAAGCAAGAAGTCGGGACCAGCTTGCTTGGCACCCAGGTCGTCATGTTTTCACTGGGCCAAATGCCATGTAACTGTGGTGTTT
Organism: Mobula birostris; assembly: GCF_030028105.1. Taxonomy (NCBI): domain Eukaryota; kingdom Metazoa; phylum Chordata; class Chondrichthyes; order Myliobatiformes; family Myliobatidae; genus Mobula; species Mobula birostris. The sequence continues at coordinate 66,489,257 of NC_092382.1, forward strand.
TGCTTAATTAATCTATCAGCGGCATACACCAGATACCACTGCACAGGCATGAATGACGTAAATGCAATACGGATGAGAAATGCTTGATTCATAATCAATCTTTTGTTTTATTCTAGTGTATGGAGATGCTGTCATAGATGCAAAGTAATCACACTGTTACTCACTCTCTGCGTGTTGTGTGTAATTCGGAGCACTGCCTGTAGATGGAGCTTTCCACCACGGACCGAAAGCAAGAAGCATCGTCAATCTAAATGGAATGGACAGAGGCACAGTGTGCTCATTGAGTTCTTTCTCATTAACATTTTGTTCTGTTGCTACACATACAGCCGAATTATCAATAGTTCAGAGGAAGTAACTTATGCTGGTGCTAAGGGGGCAAAATATTTTTGAGCAAATTGGGTCACTGAATTCACTGCGAAAAACACCTTGAGTTATTGGACCTGTAACCGGAAATGCTCCAGTCATGCCATTCACCATGCAAAACATAGATCATAAAGCATTGAAACAGAATTGGGCCATGAGGCCCATCGAGTCTGCTGCGACATTCAGTCATGGCTGATGCCTTTTTTTTAATCTCCTTTTCAACCCCAGTTCCCGGCCTTTTCCCCGTAACCACTGATGCCTTGTCCAATCAAGAATCTATCATGATCTGCCTTAAATACACACAAGGACTTGGCCTCCGCCACTGCATGTGGCAAAAATTTCCACATATTCACCACCCTTTGACAAAAGAAGTATCTCTGCATCTCTGATTTTAAAGGGCGTCCCCCAATCCTGAGGCTGTCCACTCTTGTCCTAGACTCTCGCACAATGGGAAACATTTTTTTTCCACATCTCCTCTGCTGAGACTTTCAACATTCGAAAGGTTTAAATGAGATCCCCCATCATTCTTCTGAATTCCAGCCAGTACAGACCCATAGCCATCAACCATTGTTCGTATGATAACCCTTTCACCCTTTCATTCCTCGAATCATCCTGATGAAATTCCTCTGGACCTTCTACAGTACCAGCACACCTTTTCTACGATAAGGGTCCCAAACCTGTTCGCAATACTCAAAGTGACGCCTCACCAATGTCTCATAAAGGTTCAGCATCACATCCTTGCTCTTTCATTCCAGACCTCTTGAAAGAAATTCTAAAATGACGTTTGCCTTTCTCACCACCGAATCGACCTGCACGTTAACCTTCAGGGTGTTCTGCAGAAGGACTCCGAAGACCCGATGCATCTCAGAATCCTGGATTTTGTCCCCATTTAGAAAATAGTCCACACATTTATTCCTTTTAACAAATTGCATGACCATGCATTTTCCAACATTGCATTTCATTTGCTACTTTCTTGTCCATTCTCCAAATCTGTCTAAGTCCTATCTGTTTCCTCAAGACTACCTGCCCCTGCCACAATATTGGTAGAATCTGCAAACTTCGCAAAATATCTATCTATTCCTTCGCCTAAATCATTTATACAGAGCATAAAAAAGTGCCCCCCCACACCCACCCCTGCGAAAACCAGTCACTGGCAGCCAACCATAAAATGATCCTTTTATTCCCACTGTCTGCTTCCTACCAATCAGCCAATTCTCTAAGCATTTCAGCAACTTTGCTGTAATACCATAGGCAATTAACATTGTAAACAGCCTCATGTGTGGCACCTTCTTAAAGGCCTTCTCAAAATCCAAATACAAATTTACTGCATCCCCTTTATTTATCCTACTTTGAATCTCATCAATTAAATCCAAGAGATTTGTCAGGTAGGATTTTCCCTGAAGAAGTCCATGTTGACTGTGTGCTTTCTTGCCTTGTATCACCAAGTACTCCATCACCTAAACTTTAACAATTGTCTCTAACATCTTCCCAACCACTGAGCTCAGGATAACAGGTCTATAATTTCCTTGCTGCTGCCTTCCTCCTTTCTTAAAGGGTGGAGTAACATTTGTAATTTTCCAGTCTTCTGGCACCATGCCGGAGTCGAATGGTTTTTGAAAAATCATTTCTAATGCCATTACAATCTCTAACGCTGCATCATTCAGAAACCTTGGATGTAGTTCCTCTGGTCTGAGTGATTTATGGACCTTCAGCTTTAATAGCACCTTCTATCTTGCAACAGTAAACTACACCCACTTCTCTTTCCTCACCTTTACAACATACTGCTAATGTCTTCCACAGTGACGATTGCGGCAAAATATTTAATTCATCAGTCATCTCTTTGTCTCCCGTTATTAATTCCCCGCCTCATTTTCCTGCCGTCCTATATATCCGCTCTCATGTCTCTTTTATTTTTAACATACCTAGGAATCCTGCACAAGTCGCCTTGCACCTCAGTTATTTTTGTATTTTCTCCCTATTTAGTCAAACTTTCAGTTCCTCTACCAAAATGCATGACCACAAAGAATTCTAACAAATATGTCAAGCAAGATTTTCCATTGCGGAAACCATACTGAACATGGGCTGTTTTATTATGTGCCTCCAAATACCTATGGTTGATGATCTGCCCTGACCAGTGAATAATCTACCAACCTCTGCCTGAAATATGCAAAAGACTTGGCCTTCACAGTCTGTGACAAGGAATTCCACAGTGTCATCCTGTTGACTGAAATTAGCCCTATCAATTCCCTCCCCACACTACACATTGCATTTATTCATAATCCAGCTACCTCATTTTCCAACATCTTCCTAACCATTGGTTCGTACCAACTGACCTATAGCTTCCTTTCTTCTGCCTCCCTCCCTTCCTGAAAAGTGGAATGACAGTTATAACTTTCCAGTCTGTCAGAAGCATTCCGAAATCTAGTGACCCTTGAAAACTCACTGCCAGTGTTCCACAATCTCTTCAGCCACCACTTTCAGGAACCTGTCGTGTGCACCATCTAATCCAGGAGACCTATCAACCCTCAGACCGTTCAATGTCCCAAGACCCTTTCCTATCGTTATGCCGACTTCACACACTGCATACCCCGACATCTGGAACATCTAGCATACTGCTAGTGATTTCCACAGAGAAGACTGAAGCAAAATACTTATTCAGTTCATCAGCCATTTCATTGTTCATCATTAGTACCTGTCCAACATCATTTTCCAGTGGTCCGATATCCACACTCAGCTCAGTTTTATAATTCATACATCTGAAACAAACATCAGCTTTTCCTATCCTGTTTAATACTGGGGGCTAGCTTATTTTCGTATTCCATCTTACCTTCTTAAAGACCTTTTAGTTTCCTTGTGTTGTGTTTTTATGTGTCCCAATCCTCAACTTCCGACTATTGATCCATTCTGTGTAGTCTCTTCGAATTTTATCCTGACTTTGACTTATCTTGTTACCCACGGTTAACAAGATAAACTTTTGAGTACGTCTTCCTCTTTGGATGCATATATCCTATCCCTTCCCAATTGATTCCATAAACTGGAGCCATTGCTGTCCTGTCGCCATCCTTGCCAGAGTTATTTGCCAATCACATCTGGTCAACTCCACTTTCATGATCTGTACTTCCCTTGGCTCCACTGTAATACTCGTTCATCTAACATTAGCTTCTGCATCTCAAAGTTCAGGTTGAATTCGATCATATGATGATCTCCTTCCCCCGAGGTTTTTTAAAAAAATATCTTAATCTCTCTAATGTCCTATCACCTACTCAGATTCTAGATTGATTCGGATTTTATTGGGTTCCAGCTCCAACTCCGCAATGCAGAATGTAAGAGGCTGATACTGGATGCCTTCCCAGATCCCGCAAGAGGAACATTCCCCTATCCTGCTTGACATTTCTAACGCCTGCACAAAGCAGACGAAAAGAGAAGGAAAAAATAACTTGAAGCGAGACTCGGAGAGATATTGAGATTAGTGTAATGTCATTGGCGAGTAGAATTGCAATGAATCCCACGGCATTTCAAGAGGGTAACTAGAACATGGAATGTGTCAGGCGGCTTCTATGGAGGGAAATTAATAATTGATCTGTGGACCAGGACTCTAAATCAGAAAATGTGCTCATCACATCCATTCTCTTGCAATTGAAATATTAAAACGCAAGCAATACCCTGCTGAAACTTCTCTCTACCCTCTCCAGAACATACGCATTCTTCCTGTGGCAGTGTCACCAGAGCTGCACACGCAATTCCTACTGGTCCAGCCAACAGTTTGTAAAGTTGCAACATGGTCTCTCTGCACGTGTGTCGTGTGCGACAGCTAATGTCGGCAAACAAGCTAACTGTCCGTTCCACACATAATCTCCCTCTGGACGTGAAAGCACAGAGGAACATCTGGAGAAATTTCTGAAACGCCCATCCGCTGCTGTCGTTAATTTGTGGTCGGGAATCTTTCGGAGGGTAGGCCTCAAAATCCCCGGCTTTGCCTGCTTTTGCCGAACGAGAAAGAGGTCGAATCGCTCGGACAGAGGTGGCACTCAGTACTCGGTGTCGGAGATCTGATCAGAGCTCGAAGTGTTCGGTTGACTCAGAGTCGGATTGTGGTCGGCATGGCAGGGAGAGTTCTTCCTTCTCCCGTCTGCGTGAGGTGTGGGACATTTGAGAAACTTTGAACTTTACTGTGCTCACGGACTTCTTCATCAAGTTATGGTATTATGCACTGTTGTAGCTATGTGTTATAATTATGTGGTTTTGTTAGTTTTTTTTAGTCCTGGTTTGTCCTGTATTTGTGATATCACACCGGAGGAACTAATGTATCATTTCTTAATGCATGCATTACTAAATGACAATAAAAGAGGACTACATGTCTTCATAATCTAAAAGTATCTAATATATCTGTCTCTACGAACACCCCAGGTGGTTAATCCAGCAATCGGCCAATCTGTGTATAAAAGGGCTTGCCTCTTACATCTTTGAGATTATCCCCTGTCACATTAAATTCATAGCCTCTGGTGTTAGACATTTCAACAGTGGGTTCAAAATTCTGGCTGTCTGCACTGCCTGTACCTCTCGTAATCTTATAAACATCTATCAAATTATGTTAAAACACCTCAGCCTCAGCCAGCCACGCATTGTAGTACGTGCCCTCTACAGTCCAGGCAACATCCCGGTAAATACTCTTCTCCGCTCTTTCCAAATTCTTTACCTCCATATATAATGGCATGATCAAAACTGAATGTAAAGCACCATAGTTTAGGAAGTTGCATCATGACCTTTAAACTCAATGACACAACTAATAAAGGCTAGACTGCCAGGATCTTTCTGCTAATCAACACTGTTAAGGGTCTTGCTTTTAAAAGTGTACTGCCTATTTACATTTGCCCTGCCAAGGTGCAACATCTCCCATTTAGACGGGTTAACCACCAATTGTCATTTCTCCTCCCCATACCCGCCCCCTCCCTATATCTGGAACAGCAGAGATTCCGGCTCAGATCTCTGCGGAACACCACTGATCTCAGATCTCCGTCTAGAATAAGTTGCCTCGACTATCACAGACTACCTTCAATGGGCAATCTGGTTATGAAACCAAACAGCCAATTCAACATCATAATCTTCTGTTTGAGTCTCCGTTCTGGTACCCTGTCAAAGACCTTCCTATAATGCATCCAAAGAAGATGGAGAACTGGATTTTCTGTCAATCAGTCTTGTCAACCCATCAAAAATGCCAGTTAAGTTTATAACGACACAACTCACTCCACAGAAAACCAAGATGACTGTCTCTCAGTAGGCCATGGTTTTCCACATGCTCATAACTCCTATCTCTAAAAATTCTGTCTAGTAACTCCCTACTATTGAAGCCAAGCTCACTGCTCTACAGCTTCCAGGGTTATCCGTGGTTCCCTTTTTGAATGATCGATCAACACTACGTTTTCGTCTGTCCTCCAGGACATGACTATGACTATGGGGGGGGGGGGGGGGGGTACATAGCTTTTCAGCAAGTCTCCAGCAATCTCTTCTCTTGCTTTCCTCAATAACCTAGGTTATACCCCGTGAGACCGTGGCACCTATCCAACTTAATGCTGTATAAGAGACGCAGCACTACCGATACTTCCAAATACCCTAACAGAGAATACTCTCAACATTGATGTCTCATTTCTCCATGTCCTTCTTGGTAAATACTGACGTAAGGTCTTCATTAAACACCTCTATCACGTCCTTAGCATCCCAGCAAACTCTTCCACTAATCTTTATCTTTGTGTGGTTCCACCCTCTCTCCAATTATCGTCCAGCTCCAGATGAACGCATAAAATGCCTTGGGATTCTCTTTAACCAGATTTGCCAAGAAATTTCATTACCTTTTCTATCTTTCCAAACCCCCTTCTTCAGTACTTTTCTGGCTTCTTTATAATCCTCCAACACTCTGATTTGAGCTCCTCAACATTTCCATACATTCTTCTTTCTTCTTGACTACAATTATGACCTCACTCGACATATCGGGTTCTTTGAGCTTGCCGTCCTTGTCCTTCGGAATGGAACATACCTGTCCCAGACTCTGTGCAGATGGTTTTTAAGCACCGTCTGCAGGTCGGAGGTGGATTTACCCAAAACCAGCTGTTTCTAATTAACAACTCCACCATTAACCCTGCATTCTGCCATCACATTCGTCTTTCTAAAGTGAATCATTTTGTACCTTTCCTGTTCGACACCGGCTGTAGGATCACTCCACTGAGGGGAGGCACATGACCCTTTCATACTTTCCCAACAGCCCCTTCGTCTTCAGGACACAGTCGACCCGGAAATCCTCACAAGGGGGTATCAGCATGTGCCTCTCTAATGGGAATGGGGATGGGGAGCTCACCGGGATCCCAAAAGGGAACGATGACCCTCTATACAGACACAAACACGAGGAAATCTGCAGAAGGTGGAAATTAAAGAAACGCACATCAAAGTTGCTGGTGAACGCAGCAGGCCAGGCAAAGTCTTGACGAAGGGTCACGGCCCGAAACGTCGACTGTACTTCTTCCTAGTGATGCTGCCTGGCCTGCTGCGTTCACCAGCAACTTTGATGTGTGTTGCTAAGCTCAATACTAAACCAGGGTCTTCCCCCTTCTTGCGTCCTCTCAGCTTCTTTAACATGCGGGTCAGTAGCCAGCGGTTGGTCTGAAAGGCGGGGCAGGAGATTGATGTGTTTTTATTTTGTTCCGGGACGGGATGCTAGGCACTGGCAGGTCTCCTTCTTTAATAGGGAGTATAAAGAGACGCAGAGTGTAGGGGTTTGCTTCAAAACAAAGGCGATCACGGGGCAGGCCAGCTTTTCTTTCAGGGAGGGGATGTTTTCTCCCGAATCTTCCCGATCTCCAGTCCGGCTGGGCTCCAGGTTGCGCCGAGTTCCGGCTGTGACCCTAGCTCCGACTCCAGACGAGATCGGAAGATGGCTGTGTCCCTGTTCGCGTAATCCCCGTGACTCTCCGTCTCCTGCTGGTAGCCTTCCTAGAATCGCAGAGGACGGGGAGGTTAATCATCGCGGTGTGAGGGAGTGAGGGTCAGGTCGGAGGACGGGTGGGAGGCAATCGTGCAGATTGAAAAAATTGCAGGGCAAGGGTGTGTACGTATCACATTCATTGCGACAATATTGCAGGTCCGCATGCGCGGTGTATCGGTAGGCGACCACAGACCGGGCCAACTATTCGCTCAGGGGCGGTGAGGGAGATATTTTCTCCCTAACCTTCCCCGAACTCTCGTCCGGCCGGGTTGCAGGCTGCACTGAGTTCCGGCTGTGACTCCAGCTCTGACTACAGAGGAGATATAAAATCTGCTGCGTCGCCGTCCGCGTCCTCCCCGGGGACTCTGCCCCCTTGCTCCCTGCTGGCAGTTACGAAACCGTCCCCTCCGAGAATTGCCGAGGGGCGAAATGTTAATTAGTCTCTCTCCCTATCCTTCTCTCTCTCTCTCTCTCTCTCTCTCTCTCTCTCTCTCTCTCTCTCTCTCCCCTCCCTCTCCCTCTCCCTCTCTTTTCTTCTCTCTCTCTCCCTCCCTCTATTTCCCTCCCTCTCCCTCTTTATGTCTCTCACTCCCTCTCTGTCACGCCATTCTCTGTGAACTCCATCGGTCATTCTCTCCTACACTTCCCCCAGTCTCTCTCCATCCTATTCTTTATCTCCCCCGTCTCTTTCTCCCCAGACTCTCCCTCTCTCCATTTTCTTTCTCAGTACACTCTAAGGAAGCGTCGATCGCTTGGCTCAGGATTGGAGTCCTTTTCACAAGAACCGAATTCCCCTCTGTGGCAATACAAGACCGGTTGTTTAACACACAAAAACGATACACAATAAAAGGCCAATAGATTGACGGCGATAAAAGCGGTAAATGCGAAGAGAAGGATGTTCCAGGATCCTGCGACAGTTTATTTCAATCTGATTACTTACACAGGTATAATAAAGTGGCAATCATCAATCACCAAAATCATGCTTTAAAATAGAAACGCATGAAAGATCCTATACATTACTATGAATACAATACTGATTCAGATTTAGAGTCCCACAAATTACACTGCGACTGACCCTTAGCAGAGATAGGGCAATTTGGATTTTCTATAGAAATTATGAATAGAATGATTGAGTTCTGTGGCGTTAAGCATGTCTGCACAGCTGGTTTATCTAAAACGAAGGACAAGTGCAATGTTTACTCTAGCTTCTGAAGGCTGTTGACTTTCTTTTTCGTAGAATTCTTATCCAAAGGTTTTAGCTGTTTATTTAACGATGATCTTATCCCTGCTCATTCGATCGTCATAATTAGAAGTCGAATTTTGCAGATGATAACTGGAGCTTGGGCAGACAGTCCCTGGGCAGGTAAACACATTACTAATTTGATACCAGGTCACTGGCCACAGGTACACTTACAGTTGAAGTTCGCACATCTGTACTCTTGGATTTGTTTGTTCATCGCCTGTTCGATGCAATCAGCTAAATCCATGTATAGCACCGCCTAATCTCTCCCAATCTGCACCAGGCCCGATATGATCGCAAGAGGCTCAGTGCGAATTGCGCCCGTTCACCTTGTGATGGCAACATTTCGGCTGGATGATCCGTTTCCTCTCTGTCACCGAGAAGCAAAGGCTTTTGACGGATGTGCATTTACACTGTGTTATCGGATTCATTGTCACGTTGTTTAGCGGTGACGAGAGCGCGGATATGCTGAAAAATGAAATATAAAAGTTGCGATGAGTTTAATAATTGGTAGCAGTTGTAGGTCGCGGTCTGTTCAGTACCGTGACTCGTTCGTGTTCTACACTAGATTTATTCTCGCCGCTGCCACGTTCTCCAATGACCGCCAGTTCTGTAGTGTCAAGGTAGTAAACACCGTGACTGCAGTGTGAAGAGCATAGATATTTTTTTAGTAATTATTTGAATAATTGACATGAGCAGGTATTTCACTTCGCTCATGAACGGCGCTCTGAACTTGGGCTAAGTTACCCCATAAATAAACGTATTTGTGCAGACACTTAATTTCATCACCATGTAACACACTCAAAATGCTGGTGGAACGCCGTAAGCCAGTCAGCATCAATAAGAAGAAGTATGGTCGACGTTCGGGCCGAGACCCTGACTCTAAACTAGAACAAAGTCTCTGCCCACCATTTTATCAAACTTCCGTTCCACCCCTGCATCATCCATAACCACATATCGCAGTCACTCTTACGATTAATAGTTTAAGAGAGACTTAAGCACAAAACCCACTTGATCAATATACAGGCTAATCACACGGCATCCAACGAAACCGATCCCGGACGATACCCGCACCATGAAACGTTCCCCAGCGTCGTTTCTCACATGGCACACATTCTACACCATCACTCTTCTTCAAAAATAACCCAGACGGGCTGAGAGTAGAACAAACTGCTCTGACAGAGCTGATAAATGAAATACCGAGATCATAGTAGTGAAGATATGAATATCTATCTATCTATCTATCTATTTATTTATCTGTGTTGGTATTGGAGATGGAAAGTCGATGTGGAAAGGATGTTTCCCATTGTGAGAAAGTCGAGGACAACAGGGTACAGCCTCAAGATAGAGGGGAGCTCTTTCAAAACGGAGATGCGGAGACATTTCTTTAGTCAAAGGGTGCTGAATTTGCTCAATTTGTTCGCACATGCAGCTGTGGAAACCAGGTCGTTGGGTGCATTTAAGCATGAGATTGATAGGTTCTTGATTGGATTTGCATCAAATGTTACGGGGAGAAGGCCAGGAAATGGGGCTGAAGAGGAGAAAAAAAAGGATCAGCCATGATTGAATGGTGGAGCAGACTCGATGGGCAAGATGGCCAAATTCTGCTGCTATGTCTTATGGGCTATGGTCTACAGGATCTGTAAACTGTCAACATCAGGACTGTAAAATGTAAATAAACGGCGTAAATGCAGATAATAAATGCAGCATCTGTGGAGAAGAATAAACGCCGGATATTTTGACCTCAGACCCTTCATCAGAGCTGGAGTGGAAGGGTACAGAAGCAGAAGATAGCTATTACCATCCTTCTCTTCTCCTCCCCGTCCTCGTAATTACCCATCACCCCCTCTGGTTCCTGTCTCATCCCCTTACTCCACTGTGCACTCTTATCAGATTCATTCTTTCGACTGCTTTCTTAACGTGGAGAAAATCCCGGAATCTGAGATGCAGAGGGACCTCGGAGCCCTTGTTCAGTACATCCTGAAGGTTAACTTGCAGGTTGAGTCGGTGGTGAGGAAGGCAAATGCGATGTTAGCATTCATTTCAAGAAAACTTTAATATAAGTGCAAGTATGCGATTGTGAGGGATTATAAGGCACTGGTGAGGCCTCACCCTCAGCGTTGTTAATAGTTTGGGTGGCCATCTTAGAAAATATTTTCTGGCATTAAAGAGAGTCCAGAACAGTTTCGCAAGGATGATTGCAGGAATTAAATGCTTATCATACGTGGAACGTTTGACAGCTCTCGGTCTGGACTCGCTAAAGTTCTGAAGGATGAAGTGGGGAATCTCGTTGAAACCTTTCGAAGGCTGAAAGGCCTAGACAGAGTAGATGTGGAAACGTTGTTTCCCATGGCGGGAGAGTCTAGGACAAGAGAGTATAGCGACAGGACAGAGGGTCGCCCTTTTTAACAGAGATGCGGAGACAATTCTTTAGCTAAAGGGTGATGAATTTGTGGAGTTTGTTGCCACATGCAGCTGTGGAGACCAGGTCGCTGGGCGTATTTAAGGCATGGATTAATAGCTTCTTCATTGGACATGATATCAATGGATATGACCAGGAACTGTGGTTGAGAAGAAGATCAAGAAAAAGGATCAACAGTGATTGAATGATGGAACAGATTTATAGACAATAGACAATAGACGATAGGTGCAGAAGTAGACCATTCGGCCTTTCGAGCTTGAACCGCCATTCTGAGATCATGGCTGATCATCTACTATCAATACCCGGTTCCTGCCTTGTCCTCATAACCCTTGATTCTCCTATCCATAAGATACCTATCTAGCTCCCTCTTGAAAGCATCCAGAGAATTGGCCTCCACTGCCTTCTGAGGCAGTGCATTCCACACCTCCGCAACTCTCTGGGAGAGGAAGTTCCTCCTCAACTCTGTCCTAAATGACCCACCCCTTATTCTTAATCCATGCCCTCTGGTACTGGACTCCCCCAGCATCTGGAACATATTTTCTGTCTCTATCTTGTCCAATCCCTTTATAATCTTATATGTCTCAATCAGATCCCACCTCAATCTCCTTAATTCCAGCGTGTACAAGCCCAGTCTCTCTAACCTCTCTACGTAAGACAGTCCAGACATCCCAGGAATTAACCTAGTGAACCTACGCTGCACCTCCTCCACAGCCAGGATGTCCTTCCTTAACCCTGGAGACCAAAACTGCACACAGTACTCCAGGTATGGTCTCACCAGGGCCCTGTACAAACGCAAAAGGATTTCCTTGCTCTTGTACTCAATTCCCTTTGTAATAAAGGCTAACATTCCATTAGCCTTCTTCACTGCCTGCTGCACTTGCTCATTCACCTTCAGAGACTGATGAACAAGTACTCCTAGATCTCTTTGTATTTCTCCCTTACCTAACTCCACACCGTTCAGATAATAATCTGCCTTCCTGTTCTTGCTCCCAAAGTGAATAACCTCACATTTATTCACATTAAACGCCATCTGCCAAGTTTCTGCCCACTCACCCAGCCTATCCAAGTCACCTTGAAATCTCCTAACATACTCATCACATGTCACACTGCCACCCAGCTTAGTATCATCAGCAAACTTGCTGATGTTATTCACAATGCCTTCCTCCAAATTATTGACGTAAATCGTAAACAGCTGTGGTCCCAATACCGAGCCCTGTGGCACCCCACTAGTCACCACCTGCCATTCCGAGAAACACCCATTCACTGCTACCCTTTGCTTTCTATCTGCCAACCAGATTTCTATCTATATCAATATCCTCCCCCCAATGCCATGAGCTCTGATTTTACCCACCAATCTCCTGTGTGGTACCTTATCAAATGCCTTCAAAAAGTGAAGGTACACCACATCCACTGTATCTCCCGTGTCTATCTTCCTAGTTACATCCTCGAAAAACTCCAATAGATTAGTCAAGCATGATTTGCCCTTGGTAAATCCATGCTGGCTCGGCCCAATCCTATCACTGCTATCAAGATATGCCGCTATTTCATCTTTAATAATGGACTCTAGCATCTTCCCCGCTACTGATGTTAGGCTAACAGGACGATAGTTCTCTGTTTTTTCCCTCCCTCCTTTCTTAAAAAGTAGGATAACATTAGCCATTCGCCAATCCTCAGGAACTGATCCTGAATCTAAGGAACATTGGAAAATGGTCACCAATGCATCCGCAATTTCCAGAGCCACGTCCTTTAGTACCCTAGGATGCAGACCATCTGGAGCTGGGGATTTGTTAGCCTTCAGTCCCATCAGTCTACGCATCACAGTTTCCTTCCTAATGTCAATCTGTTTCAGTTTCTCTGTTACCTTATGTCTTTGGCCCATCCATACATCTGGGAGATTGCTTGTGTCTTCCCTAGTGAAGACAGATCCAAAGTACTTATTAAATTCGTCTGCCATTTCTCTGTTTCCCATAACAATTTTTCCTAATTCATTCTTCAAGGGCCTAACATTGTTTCTAACTATTTTCCTTCTCTTCACATACCTAAAACTTTTGCTGTCCTCCTTTATATTCCTAGCTAGCTTGCAGTCATACCTCATTTTTTTCTCCCCGTATTGCCTTTTTAGTTAAGTTCTGTTGCTCCTTAAAAATTTCCCAATCATCCGTCTTCCCACTCAGCTTAGCTCTGTTATACTTCTTATTTTTTAATACTATGCTACCTCTTACTTCCTTTGTCAACCACTGTGGTCTCTTCCCCCCCCCCCACTTTGAATCCTTCCTTTTCCGGGGGATGAACTGATTTTGCACCTTGTGCATTATTCCTAAGAATACCTGCCATTGCTGTTCCACTGTCTTTTCTGCTAGGATATCCGACCAGGCAACTTTGGCCAGCTCCTCCCTCATGGCTCCATAGCCTCCTTTGTTCGACTGCAATACTGACACTTCTGATCTGCCCTTATCCCTCTCAACTTGCAGGTAAAAACTTATCATATTATGGTCACTACCTCTTAATGGCTCCTTTACTTCAAGATCACTTATCAAATCCTGTTCATTGCACAACACTAAATCCAGAATAACCTTATCCCTGGCCGGCTCTCGTACAAGCTGCTCCAAAAATGCATCCCGTAGGCACTCTACAAACTCCCTATCCTGGGGTCCAGTACCAACCTGATTTTACCAGTTCACCTGCATGTTGAAATCCCCCAGAACTACTGCAACATTTCCTTTGCCACATGGCATTGTTAACTCCCTGATCAATTTGCACCCAATATCCATGCTACTGTTTGAGGCCTGTAGATAACACCTATTAGGGTTTTTTTTTTCCCCTTACTGTTCCTCAGTTCTATCCGCGCTGACTCTACTTCTCCTGATTCTATGTCCCCCCTTGCAAGGGACTGAATCTCATTCCTCACCAACAGGGCCACCCCACCCCCTCTGCCCACCTTTCTGTTCCTTCGATAGCACCTATACCCTTGTACATTCAATTCCCAGGTCTGATCCCCCTGCAGCCATGTCTCCGTTATCCCAACAACATCATAGTTACCCATTTGCACCTGAGCTTCAAGCTCATCCGCCTTATTTCTGACACTTCGCGCATTCAGATATAGAATGCTTAACCCTTTGTTCCTCTCGCTGTTTAAATCGCTACCTATTGTGCATAATCCAGCTCCCCAAACTTTCACCGGGCTATACGCCCCTTGAATTTTGCTGTCTCTCTTAAATTTACTTACTCTCTCTGCACATTTAACTCCATGCTCCGTCAGACCATCCCTCTGCACATGTATCCTCCTTATCACTCGTTCCGCCTCACCTTTCTCTACTTCACACTTAATAGTCCGGAACCGTGTAGTCCTCACCCGTCCTTTATACTTAATCTCGCTATCCTCTCTCACATTCTGGATCCCTGCCCCCTACAAATTTAGTTTAAAACCCCCCAAGCAGCACTAGCAAACTTTCCTGCAAGAATGTTAGTACGCCTCCAGTTCAGGTGTAAACGGTCCCGTCGGAACAGATCCCACCTTCCCTGGAACAAAGCCCAAATAGCTAAAAACCTGAAGCCCTCCCTCCTGCACCATCCTATCAGCCACGTATTGATCTGTATAATCATTCTGTTCCTCGCCTCACTCTCACGTGGCACAGGTAGCAATCCTGAGACTGTTACCCTGGAGGTCCTGCCCTTCAGCCTCGCATCTACCTCCCTGAACTCACTACGCAGGACCTCCTCACTCTTCCTACCCACGTCGTTGGTCCCTACATGGACCACAACATCTGGATTCTTGCCCTCCCTCTCGAGAATAACCTGCACCCGATGTGAGATGTCCAGGACCCCGGCACCAGGGAGGTAACATACCATCCGAGACTCCCGATCTCCCCCACAGAATCTCCTATCTGCCCCCCTGACTATAGAATCCCCTATCACTACCGCTGTCCTCTCTTCCCTCCTCCCCTTCTGAGTCGAAGGTCCAACCTCAGTGCCAGAGACAGGACCACTGCAACTTGTTCCTGATAGGTCATCCCCACCAACAGTATCCAAAACGGTATATTCCTCCAGTCACAGGTCTCCAATCAGAGAGGCAACCATCTGCTACCACTATCTGCCTTCCCCCACAACGTCAATGTCTACTCCCATTTACTACCTCGTCTTGAATGCCAAGAGAATGACCAACATATTATGAGGGACCTTGTCAAATACCTTGCTAAAGTCCATGTAGACGTTATACAGTGTTTTGCTTTCATCAACTTTCTTCGTAACATTTCTTGTAACTTCTTCGAAAAACTCTACACAGTTGTCCAAAATACACAAAGTCATGTTGAATATCCCTATTCAGTCCTGTTGATTCAAATACTCATTATTCCAGTCCTTCCAATGCATTTCCACTTCTGCTGTCGGACGCACCGGTCTACAATTTTCTGGTTTAATATTGGAGACTTTTTTTTTAAACAGCGGAACAAAATTAGCTATCCTTCAATGCTCTGGTACCTCTCCTATCGCTGAACATTTTCAACATATCGGTTACACTCCTACAATTTCCACACTCGCCTCCTTCAGGGTCCGAAGGGTGAACTTGTCAGTCGCTGGGATTTATCAACTTGAATTTGTCCAAATTACTGAACACTTACTCAACCGTAATATAACATTTATGGCCTCACTTCTAGAGATTCTGTGTCTTTTTCCCGAGTGAACACAGCTGCAAACATCCACTTAAGAACTCCTCTAGCTTTTTTGCTCTATGCATGCATTACCATTCTGATAATCCAGACGATCACTTTTGTCCACGGCAATCCTTTTGCTTTTAAAATACCTCTATAATCCCTCACCCTGTCTGCCAGGAGAACCTTATGCCACCCGATAGCCTTCCTGGTTTCTTTTTCCTGTGTCATTTTGCATTTCCTCGACTCCATTAGCACCTCACTTTTTTCCTACCTGCTTACACCAGCTATGCACCTCCTATTTTCTTTTCTTTTCCAGGTCCTCAATATCTGTTGAAAACCAAGGTTCCCAAGAACTGGTAAATATGAATCTGATAGACTCATAAATACTTTGAACTCTAAAAATTCTATCTTTCAAGGTCTTCCACTTACCAAGTTCGCATTTGCCAGAATATAGCCTGACCCAATCCACACGAGTCAGATCCTTTCTGATACCATCAAAATTGATATCTCTCCAATTTGGAATTTCAACCCATGGAGCCGAGGTATCGTTGTCCGTACTTCCTTTGAATCTGATGGCACTGCGATTACCAAATGCAAAGGGTTCTTCCACACAGACTTCTGTAACTTGTGTCCTGTCTCATTCCCTACTAGGACAACAAGTATCACACACTCTCTCTTTGGGAATTCAATGTACTGATTAAGGAAGCTTTCCTGAACATATGAATCAAAGTCATCAGTATATCTGCTCGATATGCAGTATGAGAGTTCCAGTCCATATGTGGAAGGTTAAAATCTAATGATAACATATAATGTTTCTTGCAATATTCAGTGACTTCTACTAACTTTTTCTTCTAAATCCCGCGGACTCTTGGGTGGTTTATCCCTCATGCTATGTCACGTCGAAACAACGAAACTTCAGAATATTGATCTGCTACTGCTCTGCAAGTCAATAATGGCATCGATATTATAATTCCATCTGTTGATCCACGACCTGAGCTCATCTGCCTTTCCTTCAATACTTCTTGCACTGAAATATACGCAGCTCAGAACATTAGTCACAAATTGGTTACCTTTCGATTCCTGACTTTGTCTGAGATCTTAACAACATCTGTTTGAGAAAGTTGGATAGGTGCATGGATGGGAGGGGATGGAGGTCAGGTCAATGGGACTCGACGGATTAACAGTTCGATACGGAGACCGGAAACCGTGCACAGTAAAACTCCGGGCGTGGGAAAGGGAGAATGACAATCATGCACCGTAAAAAAGCCGGCGTGATAGGATCCAGAGACCGTGCATCGTTTGCGGAAAAATACCCATGTGAGATTGGCGACCGGGAAACGTGCGTGGTAAAATCCCCGACTGTGGGATACCAAGACCGGGAACCGCAGTCTCACGCAGGATTAGTTCAGTGACTAGTAATAAGCCTTGACGAACATCTTGCCACTGTGAAAGAATAAATATTTAGTCCAATAATTCTGGCCTCTTTCACTTGTCCATACCTCCTGACCGCCGCTCTTCAGCCTGCTCTCTTCACCAACCTTCTCCCTCACCCCTCCGAAATCACTCCACTCTACTCGCCACCCATCAACCTCACCCTCCTTTCTCATCATCGGATTAGCGCTCACCCTCCTACCCGTCCGCAAACCACACCTTCACTTCTTCTGCCCCAATCCCGGCTCCCACACTGTTCCGTCATTGAGGTTATTCTCAGTCTCCCGTCTTTTCTCGTCGCCCAACTCGGTCACACATCCTCCTCACTGTACAGGCCACCACCCCTCCCTCCTCACCTTCCTCCTCGTTCATCCCTCTCTCCTTACCATTCTAGATGCACTCCTTCCTCGCTGCACCCCTCGCTCACCTAGTCCTCCTCGACGCCTCATGCACTCCCCTTCTTCCACATCCCATTCACTCATCCTGTCCTCCACACCATTTATACCACATTCCCCTCCACTCTCCCGAATTCCCTCTGTCACTCCCTCACTACTCAAGTCATTCACTCTCCCTAACATTTACTCCTTCAACTCTCTCGCTCCTCTCTCTCCGCTTTCCTTCGTCTTCTGCCCTATCCCACGCCCCTCACTCTACGCCTCCCATTACCTTCTCACTTCTTGTCTCTCAGTCACTCCATCACTCTACCAGCTTTTCCCCCCGTCTTTGTCCCTCCCTCTCTCTTCCCCTTCTTTCCGTCTCCGTATCTCTCCCACTCTCTCCGTCCTTCTCTCACTCCTCTTTCTAGATCTCTCTCACTCTGCTACCCCTCTCTCCACAAACCTTCTCCTCTCTGTCCCTCCTCCTTTCCCTTCCCACGTCTCACTCTTTCTTCCCTTCTCTCCGTCCATCGCTCTTCCTCCTCTCTCTATCGCCCTCTGCCCTCACTCTCCCCATCCTTCACTCCCGCAGTCTCCCCCCACACTCTCTACCTGCCCCCACACAATTTCAGCTTCACCGTCTCCACCTTCTACACACTCACCCTGCCGTTCCCCCTAACCTGCTCTCCCCATCATTCTCCTCCTTACTCTCACAGTCACCTCACACCCCCCCCCACAACATTCGCCCTTACATCAACAGTATTGAAAGGTTTAGTGGGAACAGTAACTGGGAATCATGCAGGATCATACCCTATATCCTATATCTTATCGTCGCATTATACTGCTGCCGCCAAGACAAAAATGTTTACGATATATGCCTGCAATATGACATCTAGTTCTGATAGCTTTTCCGGGATTGAATCCGATTTATCCATCGGGTTTAGGGCCACTTCCTGTGGTCTTCCTTGTTCCCCAATGACAAACTGACGGACAGAGAGGGACAGACGAACCCAATAACAGACGGAGGCCGTCGTGGGCCAGTCATGCCGCTGTTCCGCTCGTTAATGGTGGAAACCCACCTTTTTCGTTTCACTTTCCGGAAAGCCGGACTCTGGTCGCTGCCGATTTGGAGCTGTGCTCACAGGGACATCCGAGGCTTTTTGAAGCAGACGCGCTCCCACCAACCTGAGATGGCACTTGTAGTGCGGACGGTGCTGTCGCAGCCCCGGGAATATCAGCTCATGGACTCAGACACTGGAAACTGGGCGACAGCACGACTACACAATTTCTTCCCCCTGTCATAACTTCCGTGCTTAGTTTCTCCCCAGAGCAGTGAAAGTAAAATCGCTGTTGGTGGTCTGTTGTTTTATTTTTAATGTATTTGCATTTAACTTAAGCTGTTAACAAACTACTCGCAGATTAATGTTGTGACAGAAGGCAAAGCTCAGGACTTGACCATCAGTGCAACTTCTGAGAGCAAATGGGAAGTGAACCAGGATGAACTCGTCGAACCACATCCGCACATCACGCCTTCCCCCGTCCCGGGAATTCCTCGACCACCGGCCGCTGGCCACTGCCCCAGTGACACAATCCCCTCTCTGAGAAGAATGGCGGTGGATCTCAGGTGTGGAGCTTGATAACGGTCTCTTTCCTTTTTGTGTCCACAGGCTGGAAGTATCTAACTAAGCTGAGGATCCTCCCGTCCTTCCTGATGCCCCAGGAAACCCGGCGCCAATGGGAAGGTGAGATAAACCCCGCTCGGTGGCCTCCCCCTGGATACGGAGCATGCGCCTGGCGTACAGGGGGATTTGTACCCAGGCATGGACTGAGTAATTCCGCTCCTACCCGAGAGTGCAAAGCATAGAGAGAGGAACTGAACGGTCCCAGTCCTGCTTCCTGACAGGGGCAGCTGTTTGGAAAGGTAACGTGACAGGAGGAGCGGGGATAAGTCGTTACTGAGGAAGAGATAGATACAGACAAACTTACAGACGGCGAAAAAGCTCATTGAGCCAAGTCGCACATTACCCGTTCTACAGGTGCCCGTCCTTCCCAGTAACGCAGTGTCTAATCCCGCATTACTCTGGTATTAAAGCCCATGTCAGGACACTCCGAAATCTGCGCACAGCATCCCCGCCAGTCCTGTTTCACAAACATACTGTCGCTGCAGATCCAGCTAATGCCGTGACGGGGCTGCAGATCGCTGGAGGCCCGTTGACTCAGCCACACTGGGAGGAGCCTGATCCCTCACCCAGCAGCATAGAGACATTCACAATATTTCTTATTTGTTTCACAGGGCGAAGCAAACGCAAACAACCTTTTTCCTGGTAGGTTAGCAACATACACACTGAGAAGCGATAAACCAGACTCTATAAGCAGTGAAAGCTTTGGCAATTGCTCGTTTGTCAATATAAAATGTATACCCTCAAATTCAATTTACGTTCGTCCAATCGAGAGATCTGAGTTTGGGTTCTCTGATACTGTTCCCATAACAACCACAAAATGCCGGAGGAAATTAGCAGGGCAGGCAGCATCTACGGAGAAGTATAAACAGTCGATGTTTCGGGTCGAGAAATTCCTTCCCATAGATGGTGTCTGAACTTCTGGATTTTTCCGGCAAATAGCATGTGTTACTCTAAATTTCCAGAACCTGCAGACTCTCTTGTGTTTACTATTTCGATAGCCTGATTTTAAAATCACGTCCATTCTGAATTACCGCTACATCTATATCAAGACTGAAGAATATTCGGATTCCTTCCTCAACATCTGCGCTGCCCTTTGAGCTTCTGTTCTTTCACAGCATCCTCCAATTTGTAATAATGAGCACCCAGACCCAGTCATCTGTAAACGCTATTTGGCCGGACTCAGACATGACCTTTTCTGAATAGTAAAGAAAACTATTGAGGCTTCTAGAAGGATACCCGCGAGTCTTGGTCCGACCTCATTAAATTGGTTTGCAATCACTCTGTAGTCAGAGCTTTTCTTGTAAAATAACAGGATTAAATTTGCCACCAGTCCACTGAGCCTTCTGCCCCAAGCTTTCGTTCCGCAACACACATCAAAGTTGCTGGTGAACGCAGCAGGCCAGGCAGCATCGGTAGGAAGAGGTACAGTCGACGTTTCAGGCCGAGACCCTTCGAATGCCGCCCGCCGCTTTCTGTAACTGGTCACCCCCCACTGTTTGCTATGTATCGAGGCCTTGAACAGACAAAGTCTTTGCTTCGACAGGACTTTCAGGACATCAGCTCAGAAACACGCACAATAAACACAGTCTCAAACAAAAACCAACATCATTCATCTGAAACGGCAAGTTTTGCTAATAGGGAACTCATGTTGCCTGAACAGCTCTTCGCACGCTTGCTTTGCAATTGTAACACCTGGTTAGAGAACTGTTCCTAATCTCATCCACCTCTTGCAGACTCTCTGGTGTTCACTATTTTCGTAGCACGATTTCCCTGCTAACATTGATTTACAATCGCACCCTCTTTGCATTACTTGTAACTTATATCAAAATTGAAAAAAAAAACATTCGGAATCCTCACTTAACGTCGACGTCGCCTCTTTGCTTTTGAGCTGCTGTTCACACACAGCATTCTTGTGATCTGTAACAATGAGCACCCACCCGGTCATCTTACAGCCGTAATAAATTGAAACAAAGATCGGAAATAAATATCAGAAACTGAATTATTCTCAACTTAATTCACCAAGATAATTGCCAGGTTTACTCTTAATTCACTAAGAGAAAACATAGCAATTATCGGCCCGTGAGGTTGACGTCAGTGGTGGGTAAATTGGTGAAAAGTATTCTTAGAGATGGTATATATAATTATCCGGATAGTCAGGTTCTGATCAGGAACTGTCAACATGGATTAGGTGCGTGGAAGGTCATGTTTGACAAATCTTATTGAATTTCTTGAAGCGGTTACTAGGAACGTTGACGAGGGTAAAGCGATGGATGTTGTCTACATGGACTTCAGTAAGGCCTTTGACAAGGTCCCACATGGAAGGTTGCTTAGGAAGGTTCAATCGTTAGGTATTAATATCGAAGTAGTAAAATAGATTCAATAGTGGCTAGATAGGAGACGCCAGAGAGTAGTGGTAGATAACTGTGTGTCAGATTGGAGGACGGTGACTAGAGGTGTGCCTCAGGGATCTGTTCTGGGTCCAATATTATTTGTCATATACTTTAATGATCTGGATGATAGGGTGGTAAATTGGATGAGTAAGCATGCAGATGATACTAAGATAGGTGGAGTTGTGGATAATGAAGTAGGTTTTCAAAGCTTGCAGAGAGATTTAGGCCATTTAGAAGAGTTGGTTGAAAGATGGCAGATGGAGTTTAATGCTGATAAATGTGAGGTGCTATATTCTCGTAGCAGTAATCAAAATAGGACATATTTGGCAAATGGTAGGGCATTGAAGAATGCAGTAGAACAGAGGGATCTAGGAATAATGGTGCATAGTTACCCGAAGGTGGAATCTCATGTGGATAGGGTGGTGAAGAAAGCTTTTGGCACGTTGGCCTTTATAAATCAGAGCATTGAGTATAGGAGTTGGCATGTAATGTTGAAATTGTACAAGGCATTGGTGAGGTCAAACTTGAAGGATTGTGTACAGTTCTGGTCACCGAATTGTAGGAAAGATGTCAACAAAATAGAGAGAGTACAGAGAAGATTTACTAGAATGTTACCTGGGTTTCATCACCTAAGTTACAGAGAAAGGTTGAACCAGTTAGGTCTTTATTCTTTGGAACGTAGAAGGTTGAGGGTGGACTTGAGGGCGGTATGTAAAATTATGAGGGGGATAGATAGAGTTGACGTGGATAGTTTTTTTTTCCCCCATTGAGAGTGGGGGAGATTCAAACAAGAGGACATGAGTTGAGAGTTAAAGGACAAAAGTTTAGGGGTAACATGAGGGGAAACTTCTTTACTCCGGGAGTGGTAGCTGTGTGGAAAGAGCTTCCAGCAGAAGTGGTTGAGGCAGGTTCAATGTCTTTGTTTAAAGTTAAATTGGACAGCTATATGGACAGAAAAGGAATGAAGGGTTATTGGCTGAGTGCAGGTCGGTGGGATAGGTGAGAGTAAGAGTTCGGCACGGACTAGAAGGGCCGACATGGCCTGTTTCCGAGCTGTAATTGTTATACGGTTATATGGAATGTTCAGTTTCCGTGTGGATATATTTACAAGTCGTTTTCTTCCAAATTCATAGCAGACAATCAGGTGAAGTTCAGCTAGTAGCTGTGGGGAGGGGCCGGTGTTGCTGTTCTGTGAGACTCACAGCGCGATTTTCTGTGTGCAAGTGGCTGCCTGTCAACCGGGCGGACTCCGACACGCAGACATTCCTCAGAGCAGGGAGCGGCCTCACGGCTGAAGACAAGCAAGCCAGTTCGACATTCCGCCCTCACATACAACTGTGAACAAAGCTAATTTAAAGCTGTATTTAAATATTTCTGTTACACAAGAAAAAACTATTGGTGCAGGATAATATATAAAAAAGTTCCCTAGTGTCTGCAGTCTGCAGGTTTCCTTGTTACAATTGCTATCAGACTTTGTGAGTTTCCAGTATTTTAATTTACCTCAACATCCGATCATCTGTGGCTTTAGTATTATTATTTTTAATGTAATTTCATAAAGCGATCTGCGGCATTCTGAAATGAGACAATTCGCACAGTAAAATTTCACGGATCTCTGTTATTTTGAGAAGTTAGTTTTACTGTGTGTGTGTGTGTGTGTGTGTGTGTGTGTGTGAGAGAGAGAGAGAGAGAGAGAGACAGAGAGGTCGGAGATCGGAGACGGCACCCTGCCCTATGGTACATTTCGGATATCACTATCGGTGTGAAAGTTTCTTCTGCACTGACTCAGTAGAAACCGACTGGACTATGTTTGTGATTGAAGGTAACGACATCGTTTCCCCTAACCCATTTGGTAAATAATTCATTCGTTAACTTAAGCATTTCAGAGCTTCTTTCTCTCACTGAATTCCTTCCCGGTCCGGAAAACAGCCGAGCCCCTCCATAAACGCCCCTTAACTCTGAAGAGTCGGAGACAACACTTACTGTGATGTTGAAACCGGACGGAGTTCAGTGCCGTCCCGGGTGAGCGGTGTACTTACCATGCACAGAGATTTCAGTCCAAGCTGCTACCCCCGAGCTTATTCGGTTATATAGTCTCCGTCGTTCATTACAGATACACTGATCTGATTGAGCCGGTATACGCGCACACGGCCGCAGTTCTGGTCTGCACACCCTCGGCGGCCCGGGACATGTCCGACCGCGGGAGGAGAGAGGACTGCGGGAAGTGGAGCAAACACAGACAGGAATATCAAAGGCTGCCTTATGGTCCTGTCTGGATTTCCGTGTAAATCTCACGATTTCCCTCCATATCAAAGGCTGCCTTATGGTCCTGTCTGGATTTCCGTGTAAATCTCACGATTTCCCTCCTTGCTCTTCAATCACAACCAAAGGGACGGAGATTCTTTATTTAATTCAGCGAATCACAGGCTGTGGATTTGATCCATCCTGGGTTCTGGAAGGTTCTGAGCTCCACCCTGTGTGAGAACAGAGCTTCCCAGAGCAGGACGAGTTTCAGCTGGAACATCCCTCACCTACCCCGGTACAGGGAGTCGCCTTTCTGCTGAAATCAAAACCAAACACGTTCGACAATTTGCCCCCAGGGGAAATCTGAACAACTTTTGTCATAGATTTTCAGTGAGCTTCTCGATTTAGGACAATTTATTAATATTATTTTGTTAACACTAACATTCAGAGATTTTTGCTTTTCCATCCGGGCAGCTGTTGCCACCTGAATCCCCTCGCCCACGCTGAAAAACGAGTTTCATTTCACGAGCAATGGTTGCTGATCCACATCCCGCCAGAAACATTTGTGGTGTCTGTCGCTGCTAACAGTCGCCTATTCCAATTGGACCGAAGTTTTACCGAGGGAGGAAGTTATAACTGACGGGATGGTGAGGTTGTGTGCGACTCACGCCATGGTGTACTCAAATTGTGGAACGCGCGTGGAAGAAGTTTGCTATGAGGAGGAGCTGCCCCCTCCCTATCTCGTCTCCAAACCCCGTCCCGAAATTTCCCGCCCTCTCAGAGGATAGGCCCAGACAGCTCCAGGCTGTGGAGCGGGAAGGGTGTTGTCAAATTGGCCAGCAAAGGCGGCAGTGGGATTCAGAATTGCTGGACTAATAGAGACGAGGTGTCGATTGCGAGATGGACAGCATGGAGCCCCATTATCTTTTGTAGGGACACAGGTGTGGGGAGAGAGTGGTAGTGTTCAGAGATAAGTGAGGGATTTTGCCAACAAAAGGGAGGAGAGAGGTAAAGAAGATAATAAACCGTCCTTCAAGCTCTGTGTCTTCCCTCTCTCCCTCGCCGTACCGCTCAATGCCACTCTCTCTATCTCTCTCTCAGCACCCTCGGTCTATGCCTTCGCGATAATCTTTGCTCTCTCATCTGTAGATCGTCTCTCCCCTTCCTTTTTTCTCGCCTCTCTCCTTCCTTTTTCTTTCCTTTCATATTCTCTCTGTTAAACCGCTCGCCCTTTCTCCTCCCTCCACCTCCCCACCTCTCCATCTGTCTCATACCACTCCTCCAACCTTCTCATTCCCCCTCCCCCCTCTCCTCCACTCACTCTTTCTACGTCCCTTTCTCCACATACCCTTTTATGCAATACTTCTTGGAATGGAATGCACGCAGCTCAGAATATTAGTCGTACCAAACTTAATCTTTTCATTCCCGACAGGTCAGAGATATTAACATCTGTTTGAGAAATTTGGATATGTAGTGGGATGGGAGGAGTAGGGAGACCAAGTAATGGGTCTCGGTAGTTTAACGGTTCGGCACGGAGATCTGCAACCGTGCACATTAAACCTCTCAGGGTGGCAGATTGGGAATTATGCGCAGTAAAACTCCCATGTAGCATGCGGAGACTGGAAATGGTGTGCGGTGGGATATAGAGACTGGTAATCGTGTGAGGTAAAACTATCGATGTGGGACATGGAGAAAGGGAACAGTGCGTGGCAACCCCCCGGGTTTGCGATACAGAGACAAGGAAATATAATCTCACGTGAGGCAGAAGGAGTGAAGGAGTGGGGTAAGTTCGGTGACTTCTGAACAACCGGGAATAACTTCATTCTCGCTGTGGAATGAATAAATAGTTAGTCTAACAATACTGGCCAGACCTCCCTCCACCTGCCTTTTGCCATCACCTCCCCTTCCTCGCCATATTCATCCCTCCTTGTTTGCTGCGTCTCTCTCCCAGCCGTCTCTCCTCACTGCCCCTTCCCACCCATCCCTCTTCTCCATTCCTCTCAACTCACCCCTCCTATCTCGCCCAAGTTTCCTTCCTTCCTCTACCTGCTCTTCTCACTCACCGATCGCGCATGCTCAGCCCTTCGTCCTTACCCCACTCCTTCACTCCTTCTGCCTCACGTTCGTCTCCCTCACACCGACTGCCTCATTGCCCTACCAAATCTGTCACCGTTCCTCCACTCCTCACATCCCTTTCATCCATCCCTCCTCTCTACCGATCTTCACCATTCCTTTCTCCTCGCTTCCTCAAACACTCACATTCACCACCCACTCCCACCCTCACTCTCCCTCTTTTCCCCACTCTCCCTCTCACCATAATGTCATCAACCGCATCAACTTTCCACATACCCATCCCGTCAACTTTCTCCTCGTCCCTCCGTTGCCCCTAGAGACGGTTCTTAGATTCACTTTTCCACTCCTTCCCCCTCACCCTCCGCTTACACTCCCCATCGCCCTCTCCCTCTGTCACCGCTAACTCTAAACCTCACCTTAAACCTCATCCTCAAACTCGCTCACCCTCCCCCCACACTCACTCTTACTCTCACTACCACCGCCCCCCACACTCACCCCGAACTTCGCTCTCGCCTCATCATAAACTGTAGCCCAATGCTCACCCTCACTCTCTCCCTTTTCCTCACACCCACCCTCACACTTACATATAGAGCATTGAAAATGTAAGTGGAAATTTTAACTGTTCCATTCTCCAGATAATGTTGTTGTTTTTTTTATATTAAAGAATGTTGTTGTTGAGACGCAATGGGCTGATTAACCAAAAAGAATCGTGAAGAATATTTTGTTGAGAAAATTGGAGTCTAACATCAATTAAAGACTCGTTTTAAACAAAATGTATGTTAGAGTATGAAGTGTTCGTCCCTGCAGCAGAAATGGTTAATTACAATATTAAAGCGACTTTGCTCACATCTGAAGGTGAGTGTTTTGAGGAACGGATGAGACATGATTTCAGTCGGAAAGCCGCACCCTGTTCTCAGAAATGTGCTACAACACGCAGCTGCTTACGAGAGAACCTGAACTCCGAGTCTTACAGAACAACAACCTGCACCTGAAAAATCAGTCAATTCTCCTCCTTCCCTCTTCATTTCCAGTCCTCATGAAAGCTATCGGATTGAAACATCGACTGTTCACTTGCAGGCATGGATGCTGCCTGACCGACTGAATTCTTACAGTA
Organism: Mobula birostris; assembly: GCF_030028105.1. NCBI lineage: Eukaryota > Metazoa > Chordata > Chondrichthyes > Myliobatiformes > Myliobatidae > Mobula > Mobula birostris. Next base: position 66,516,212 of record NC_092382.1, read on the forward strand.
TACTGTGTATTGCCGTGGTTGCAAAATAACCCCGATAGGACTCCTGTGGGGCAGTGAGTCGGGCGAGTTGAAATCCACGACTTGAAAACATCGACAATGTCAGAATATTCTTGGGCAATAGCCAACGCCCGCTAGATTTTGAAAACATCTCATTTCAGATGAGTACATGAATATATATTCTAGGTAGATTGTGAGCGTTTGTAATATCTCACAATGGCCAATGGAAGCAAAGTTTTCGATTACATTCAAGGGCCAGATGATTGATAAACGTGGGGGTGAAGAGCTCTATGGAGCGGGCGTGCTGGATGTGAGAATCTGACAAGCAAAGTTTAAATCAGTTTACCGCCAGGAGTAGCGTGAGTGGCCTATGCGCATTAGTATGTACAGAAGGAAATCAATGACACATGCCAATTGTTCGTAGGTTGAAGAGAAAATTAACATTGCACTAAATAGGCTTATTATATCCAAAGCGGTAACGAATCAGCATACGGGAAGGAGATTGACCAAGTAGCAAGACCAAGGAGCTGCTTATAAATTCAAGAGGAGGAAACCAGAGGTCCATGAGCTCCTTAACGTTATTATTTGGAAGGCCTGGACTGGGCCCAGAATGTAAATGCAGTTACCTAGGACGCATGCCAGTGCCTCTACTTCCTGAGTAGTTTGCGGAGATTTGGCATGACATCTAAAACTGACAAACTTTTATAGATGTGTAGTGGACAGCACATTGGCTGGCTACAACACAACCTGTTATGGAAACACCATTGCCATTGAACGGAAAGTCACATGAAAAGAACTGGATACGGCCCCATCCATCAGGAATAAAGTCGTTCTCACCACTGGGCAGATCTACATGAAACGCATCATCCATCATCAGAGAACTCCGCCATACAGTCCACGCTCTCCACTTGCTATAGCATCAGGAGGAAAGTATACAAGCCTCAGGTCTCAAACTAGCAGATTCAGGAACAGTTATTACTCCTCAAACATCAGGCTTTTGAACCAAATGCAGAAACTTCACTTAACTTCTCTTGCCTCATCATTGAAAATTTCCTACAACCAATGGACTCACTTTCAGGAGTCCCTCAGCTTATGTTCTGAATATTTATTATTATTATTATTATTATTATTATTACACAGTTTGTTGACTTTTCTACATTGGTTGTACGCCCTCGATGGCGTGTTTTTTCATTGATTATATTATTCTACAATAGATTTATTGAGTAAGCACGCAAGTAAAAAAAAAAGAATCTCATGTTGGTGTGTGGCGATGACACATTAATTTGAACTCTGAACGTTGAGTGCGACAATGATGTGAGTTCCTGTTATAACGAGCTGAATAATCCGTCACCTTCAGACTGAATCAGAAAAAAAAAAATCCGAGGGTGGTTGATATGTCAGAAGCAGGGCAGATGTAATTGCGTGTGTAGGCAGTACGTCTCCATCAGACCCCCATTGAGATGCTTCAAGTTACAACGTACAGGAATGAAAGCACAGTGTTTTGGGCCCGGTTTAATCACTGATTCTGACACAGTGAGAGGGTTGATTTGCTGTAAGGAAGCGATGTTAATGGAAGAAGACACGGAAGCGTCATCAATTAACAGTTGTTTAGCAGAAATGATCAACCTGTACGTTACCTTGACAAAACAGATATTCGCAATGGCGACAAAGGGATGCCATCTGGTTTATTTCAGGTTGGAGAGGGGTGAGGGCTTGTGAAATCAATGCTTTGCTATGCCACCATCGTCAATCAAGCATGTCCGGAGTGGTGGATCACACAGCACGGAAACAGGCCTTTGGCCGGCCATACCTGTTCTGACCATCCACTCACTGTCTACACTGGTCCCATTTATCAGCACTCGGTTCATAGCCGACTGTATCTCGGCAGTTTCAATGCTCATCCACTTCGTAATGTTGTGAAGGGACTTGCCTCCACCACCACCTCGGACAGTGTGTTCCAGATTTCAGCCACCCTCTGAGTGAAACATCACTTCCTCAGATCCCTCTAAACCTGGCCGACATGGGCATCAGTGAGGCCTTTGATAAGGTTCAGCATGGTAATTTCCCGCGGAGAGTTAGATCACAATGGATCCAGGGAAAGCTGACTAACAGGATGCTCATTTGACTTGATGGTAGCAAGCAGAGAGTGATGGCGGCAGGATCTTTATTGGACTCGAGGCCAGTGCCTAGTGCTGGTCCCCACTGTTACGCCAATTGCAACTTGTCAACTATATCAATAACTTGGTTGTGAATGTACAGGGTATGAGTAGTGAGTTTGCAGCAAGTAAGTTCCAACAATTACTTTTTTTGAAAGCTAATAAGTATAAACACTCCCTTCCGTTTCCTTCTCCCCACTTAGCCTCCCCCTTCCCCTCCCGCCTTCTGTCTCCACCCCACATACCACCTGTCTTCCCTCTCCACTCTATCTGTCCCTCTCTGTCCTTCAGAGTTCCCAGATTTGGGGTGAACGGTGAAATGTTTAAGGGAACCTGAGGGGCGATTCACGCAGAGGATGGTGACATTTGGGAACGAGCTGCCAGCAGAAGTGATTGATTGGGGCTGGATTTCAATATTTAGCAGAAATTTGATCGGTACAGGATGGGAGATTTGTGGAGGAGATGATGCAGCGGATCGAAACAGCAAGATAAAAACAGGTCAGCAGGGACTAGAAGGGCTGAAGGGCCTGTTTCAGTGCTGCTGGGCTCTGTTAACCTAATAGTATTCTGATTTGTAATTTCCACAGTCAGTGCTTTACTGCTGATGACTGAACCCAGAAATGTCAGAATGGGTGAAGAGGTTGCGCAGTGACTAGTCCTGTGTTCAATGTTATTGGGACGTCTCTTCACGGTAAAGATATTGTCTTCTCCAGTCGTTTTCTCTCAGTCTGTAACGGAACAAGTTCATTGCCTACAGCAAGTCACAGAACTGACAGAGAAAGGAACCCACACGGAGGGTTTCCCCACACTTTCTCAGTCTGGTAATGGAGAAAGTTTCCCAGTCCCAGGGAGTGATGTGGGAATTTTTTGTGGAAATGAGGAATGCCTTGGTAAAGATGGACAAAATGATTAAAGAAGTTCTCGAGCTCGGTGTGTAACACACTGAAATGAAAATTACATTGAAACATTGTAGACTGAACAATGTTATAGAACATAGACATAGAACATAGAACAGTATAGCACAGAAACAGGCCCTTCGGCCCACAATGTTTATAGTTCCCTGGAAGTGGCCAAGTAAATTTGTAATCCAACGGCTATAGATACTAATCCATTATTCTTTCAGAAAATCCATCTCCTTCCATTTTCCTCACAGTCATGTTCCGATCTAAGAGTCTCTTTAAAGTCTCTACTGTATTTGGTTCCACCAAAACACTCGGCTCTCATCCTCGGCACTCCGAAACTGTGTAAACGAGCTTGCCTTTCACGCAAGGGTTTCCTTTCTTCTTTGAACGTACGACCTCTCACATTAAATGCAGATCCTTTGGTATTAGACATTTCAACAACTCAACAAAGATACCGTCTGACACGAGGAAATCTGCAGATGCTGGAATTTCAAGCAACTCACATAAATGTTGCTGGTGAACACAGCAGGCCAGGCAGCATCTCTAGGAAGAGGTATAGTCGACGTTTCAGGCCGAGACCCTTCGCCAGGACTAACTGAAGGAAGAGCTAGTAAGAGATTTGAAAGTGGTAGGGGGAGGGGGAGATCCAAAATGATAGGAGTGGACAGGAGCGGGAAGGATGGAGCCAAGAGCTGGATGGTGATTGGCAAAAAGGATATGAGAGGATCATGGGACAGGTGGCCCAGGGAGAAGAAAAAGGGGGAGGAGGGGAGCCCAGAGGATGGGCAAGGGGTATAGTCAGAGGGACAGAGGGAGAAAAAGGAGAGAGTGAGAAAGTCTATATATATATATTTAATCCGGACAGTAGAGGAGGCCGTGGATAGACATATCAGAATGGAAACGGGACGTGGAATTAAAATGTCTGGCCACTGGGAGATCCTGCTTTCTCTGGCGGACAGAGCGTAGGTGTTCAGCGAAACGGGCTCCGAGTCTGCGCCGGGTCTCGCCAATATATAGAAGGCCGCATCGGGAGCACCGGACGCAGAATATCACACCAGCCGACTCACAGGTGAAGTGAGTCGACCTACTATATATATATACCTCTCATAATCTTATAAACCTCTATCATACTGCTCCTCTCACTCCACCGCTCCAGAGAAAACAATACGTTTGTCCAACCACATGCCCTGTAATCGGGCTAATAGCCTGGTAAACCTCTTCTGCACTCTCTCCAAGGCCTCAGAATCTTTCCAAGAGTGAGGCAACCGCAATGGTTCGCAATACTCCAGATATGGCCTGACTAGAGTTTTATCAGGTGCACATCACTTCCTGACTTTTGGACTCAGTGTCTCGAGTAAGAAAGTCAAGTATGACAAATGCCTTCTTAACCAAATAATCAACCTGCATAGCCAATTTCAGGGAGGTTTGAATTTCAATCCCAGATCGTTCTGTTCATTAACACCTAGTCAGCGTCTTGTACTTAACAGTGTATTGTATGTTTACATTTGACATATCGAGGTGCAAGAACTCATATTTGCCTGGGTTATGCCCCATCTGCCATTTCTCTGTCCATGTCTGCAACTGATGTGCAGTACATCCCACTCTATTCTTTGCCAGTCATCTGTGCTATCCCTACCCCTGTACATTTTCAGCCAGGTCGGTTATATACATCATAAACTGCAGAGGTCACAGTACCGATCCCTGCGGAACACCAGTAATCATAGAGCTCCAGCTAGAATAGGTCCAGTCATTCACCACCTTCTGTCTTCAAAGGGCAAACTAATTCTGAATTCAATAATGGCCAAATCACCACTGATGCCATGCATCTGAATCTTCTGGATGAGCCTCCCATGTGGGACCTTGTGAAACGCCTTTCTGAAATGAGGTGAAATAGCAACCATAGTTCTACATTTATCAATCATCCTCGTCACCTTATCAACAAAATCAATCAAGGTAGTAAGACACAATTTGCCAAACGAAAGGTCATGCTAACTCTCCCTAATCAGGTTTTCCAAATACTCATGAATCCTATCTGTCACAATACTCCCGTACCTTCCCTGCCACTGAGGTGAGACTTGCCGGTCTATAGTTTCCATGATTATCCCTGATGTCCTTCTTGAATAATGGAGCAACATGAAATTCTCATCAGTCCTCCAGGACCTGGCCTGTGGCTACGGAGGACAGAAGTATATTTTGTCAAGGCCCCAGCAATCTCTTCATTTTCCTCTCAATTACCTGAGGTATATCCCATCAGGCACTCGGAACCTATCCAACTTATTGCTATTTAAGATACCGAGCACTGTCTCCTCCTATACTTCAAAAAACCCCAGCATAATAGTACTCTTGGCAATGATCTCCGCATCCTCCACGTCCTTCTTTTTGGTAAATATTGATGCAAAATACTCATTCTGGACCTCACCCACATCCTTTGAACTCAAGCAAATGCTCCCCCCACCCTCTCACTTTATCGTTGTGTGTTTCCCACCCTCTCCCTTGTTATCTCTTGCCCCTGATGTATATAGAGCATACCAAGGGCATTTCATTGCCCATCCTAGCTTTCCCAACTCCCCTCCTAAGTTATTTTCTGGCTTCTTTATAATCCTCCAAGACACCGTTTGATTCTAGCTTCCACAGCTTTACCTATTTTTCATTTTTATTCTGGACTACACGCGTGACCTCCCTCGACATCCACGGTTCTCTTACCCTGCCATCCATGTCCTTCCTTCTGACTGGAACATACCTGTCCTGTAGTCTGTGCAGTTAGACATTAATTACCTTCCACCTTTGGTTGTGGACTTGCTCAAATGCAGCTGTTCCCAATTAACTCTCCCTAGGTACTGCACGGAGCTCTCGTAATGTAACTTGCTCCATTTTAACATCCTTTCACAAACTCCATGTTTATCCTTATCTGTTGCTATCGTACAATTTAAGGAGATGTTGGTAGCTGTTTGGTCTGAAATGGCCAGGTTCATTACCCAACGTCAGATCCAGTACAGCTTCTGCTCCTGTTGGACAATATACATACTAATTTGATAAACTACCTGGATGCCGTCTCTAAACCACTTGTACTAACAATGTCCCAGCTTACCTTTCTTTTTTTGCTATGATATCGGTGATCATGGTCTTTCCATGACGCCCATTGTTTGGCAATTTTTTTTTCGACAGGAGCGCTTTTCTATTGCCTTCTCCCAGAGATTATCTTTACAAGGCAAATGACTCCAGCCATGATCAATGCTCTTCAGATGTTGTCCGCCCAGTGTCAGTGATCACATAAACACAACGTGAGACCTGCGTTGATTGCTCATGCTACCATCCACCACATTCTTCCACAGCTTCACATGGCCCTGATTCGGTAGAGACGCATCTTGTACAAATCTATCGAGTCAACTCTCAACCTCCTTTGCTCCAAAGAGAATGTACAGAATGTCTTATCCAGGCAGCGTCATGGTAAACATCCCATGCAACCTGTATAAAGATTCCGTATCCTTTCTATAACGAGGCGTTCAGAACTGAAGACAATAATCCAAGTGTGATCTAACCAGGATTTCAGAGTTACAACAGTAGATTGCGGCTCTTAAACTCAAGCCCCTGACAAATGAAGGCAACTCCCAATATCCCTGCTTAATCACCCTATCAACTTGCTAAGAAGCTTTGAGTGATTATTGGATCTGGACCCTATCATTTTTCTGTTCCACCACACGGCTAACATTCCTGTCATTAACACTGTGCTCTGCTTTCAAATTTGTCCTTCCATGGTGAATCACTTCTCAGCTCTGCTCTGCATTCTGTCCATGTCCTGTTGTAACCTACGACAATCTGTAACACTGTCCACAGCTCTACCAACCTGGCATATCATCCGCCAATTTACTAATTCCTCCCTTCCACTTCCTGATTCAAATCATTTATAAATATCACAAAAGTGGAGGGAGTGGGTGTGGTCCGAGATCAGATCTCTTCAGAACACCACCTCTGTGTGTAATCATCCCTTGTCTTCTATGGTCAAAACTTATTCTGAATCCTGCAGCTATCATTCCCAGAAGACCACGCCTACTTACTTTCTGAAGGACACAACCACGGTAAACCTTATCAAATATCTTATTAAATATCACCAGATCAAACTCTCTATTTTTATCATATGCTTTGTCACATCAGAGACTTCAAGCAGGCTCGTGTAATTTCCAGCACATTCTCTCTCTTCAGCTGGATATGTTCCAGCACTTCAGCCCAGTTAACGCCCTCACAAACATTAATATCTCTCTCACTGGTGAATACTGAAGTAAAGTCTTCATTAAGGACTTACCCTACCGCCCCCGTCTCCAGGCGCATGTTTCTCATGGCAACCATGGTTCTTTCACCCGACCATCCTTTCCCTGCTTCAATCAGACAAACTATCCAGAACCCCATGCAAGTGCTGCCTAAAATAACTCCCCATTTCTGTTGTGCATTTCCCAGAGCACAACCGTTCCCGATTTAAAGCATCATAATATAGCATCGTAATTTCACTTTCCACAACTAATTATTTTAGGAATTGAAACAGAGCAGCGGGCAGATAGTGGGACCGCATCATCTGAGGACTGACAGGGGCTGTGGGGAGGTCATGGGGCAGTGTGATTAATTTGGAGATTGACAAGGGCGGGATGAGTTGAGGGACTGTGGCAATGGAATTAGTTTGGGGACTGATGTGGGCTTGTGGGAAGAGAACTGGGCCGTGGCATTAATCTGGGCATTGCCACGGGCTGTGGGGAGAGAGTGTGACAGTGTCATTAGTCTAGGGACTGACGTGGACTGTGCGGAGAGAGTGTGACAGTGAGATTGGTTCGGAGGCAGACACGGACTCTGGGGAGACAGCGTGACACTGTGATTAACTTAGAGACTGCCCCGAGCTATGGCGATAGAGTTCGATAGTGTGATTAGTTCGGGAACTGACACGGGCTGTGGGGAGAGAGTGGTACAGAGTGATTAATTTTGGGACTGACACTGGCTGTGGAGAGAGAGAGAGTGGGAAAGCGTGATTAGTTTGGGGATTGACTCGGGCCCTGGGAGAGAGTGGGACGGTGCGATTAGTTCGAGGACTGATACGGACTGTGGGGAGAGAGTGGGATAGTGCGATTAATTTGGGGACTGACACAAGCCTGTGGGTAATGAGCAGGGCAGTAGTTTTAGTTTGGAGACTGACACGAGGCTGTGGGACAATCGTGGTGCATTGGGAATACTTCGGGTCTGACGCGTTTATAGCGGATTATTTTGAGGACTGACGCAGGGTTGTGGGATTAATGTGTGTTCCCTGTTCATGAATGGAGGCTGCTGGAACTGAGTGCATCACAATACAATATTAATATTATTATATTCTACACAAGTCCTTTGTTTGTGTTATTCCATAAGTATTTAAAGTGATCTGTTGAACTAATTTAAGACCATGCAGGGAACTCCTTTCTGTCCATCGAGGGGCTCCCCCTCACGACCCAGCGCCGCATTACCGCACTGTCACTCCACACTTCCTTTGAGCTCAAGACCACGGACTACAGAGCCCAGGAGCACCGTCCACCCCGCAAGTGCCGGGAATCCGGGGCTTCCCTCCCAACCCCCCACTTTCTCTGCCGCTGCTGGCTCCCTGCATCATCCCCACAGTGGTCAGATAAATCTCCAACCTTCCATCCCCTTCGTTCGCCAGTCTCAGGACCATGTCAACCTATCAGCTGCTACCCCTCGCCGGGGCAGCGAGAGGATGAGCCTGCCATGACCCTTCCGGCCGTCTGGATGGTCGCACGCCGTCCGGTAAAAGACTCCGCCTCCTCCCGGGAAACTGAAGCCGAGATAAATACGCGAAACTCGCCGCCTACCCCTCATGGGTCCGAAAGGGTTGCGAAGCCTCTCCGTACACCGTCTCGTTACGTGCCCCTCTCCTCCCGCTCCCTCAGCGCCTGAGAAAGAAGCCTGCGGTAGCTCCGAAAGGCCACACAGGAGGCTGGGAAGTTTTGGGCATGGAAATGAGACAAAGCACCGGCGGATCTCCCTGTCGAAGAGAGGTAGATGGGAACGGAAGAGGTTGGGGTGCTCCAGGGGATGATCGACCACGACCCAGGTCAGAACCTCGATAAAGGACCGTCCCCGAGCTCCATTCCGTGCCGGCTCCAGGGTGCACTTAACACCATCTGCGATTTCGGATGGACAGGATGCTGACCATGTCCCCGGCTTGATCCTCCTGGGGAACTTTCGCCTCCCGCCAATAGGCAGGGAGACAGTACCGTCTGAAAAGAGCTGGGTTCGGATGCAGCAAGGGTGATTCCTGTGGAGAGAGGGAGCGAGGGTCAGGTCGGAGGGCAGATATGGTGTAGCGAAGATAGAAAAAAGTTCAGCGGAAGGATGTGAACCTGTCTATCAGATCGATTGCGACAAAGTGGCAGGTGTGCCTCTTGCGCGTAACAAGCGCTGTCTCCGCGCGGGCTTTACAATATCCGTATTTTTCGTCTCGGGTGGGTTCGTAGCTCCCACGCTAAATTGGCCAGAGTGTCCCATTACATAACATGACTCAGTATAAGGGGTTCATTATACTACTCCGTGCGCTCGTTACAGGAGCAGAGTGATGTGGTCATAGAGACGGGGTTGAAGATCGCCGAGACCAGTTGAGGAAAGGGAGTTCCCGGATACGTCAGCGAGATTGCACAGGTTGCTTGTTTCGGAATGAAACCGCTGTAATCCCAGAATGCCCTGCAGGAAGGAAAGTCGTCTCATCGCTCAGTGCATTCAGGAACAGTGTGCTCTGACTCACTCTTCCCTACCTCATCCCAGTCTCTCTCTGCCTCTCAACCCCCAGTGTCTATTTCCCTCCGCAAGTCTTTGAACCTCCCGTCTGTGTATCCACCAGTCTCTCCAAACCCCCGGTCACCGTTACCTAACCCTACCTCTCTCTTTCCAGATTCACTCCCCAATCCCTGTGTCTCCCTCCCATAAATTGTTCTCCCTTTCCGCCGTCACTCCCTCCCTACCCCCCACTCCCACCACGTCTCAGGCTCTCCCCTTCCAAGTTCACTTCCAATCTCCCTCCTGACACCGATCTTTCCCCATCCCCGCCCTCCCTCTCCCTGGTGTTACTCTAACCTCTTGGTCTCTCTCTACTTTACCGCTTTCTCTCCCAAGTTTCTCCTCCATCTTTCTACCCTAGATCAATCATAAAATTCTCCCTCTACCCCGATCCCACTCTGTCTCCCTCCGGTTCCCTCTCCCTCTACTCTCTCCACTCTCCGAGATTCTCGGCTCTGTGTGTGTGTCTCTCTCTTTCGTCCTTCTCTTCTCAGACTCTCGCCGCCGTCTCTCTACATTCCCCAGTCTATTTCTCCTCCCACGCATCTCTCACAGTTTCTCCACCCCGTCTCTCCAAAATCCCGGCTTTGTCTCTCTCTCTCTCTCTCTCTCTCTTCACACGCCAAACCCTCGCCCTCCTCCGTACGTTCTCTCCGCCATTCTGTTTCTCATCCAGTCACTCCTTAGGCCTCCTGTCTCTCTGCATAATATCTCTTTCCCATCTCCCTCTCCCTCCGCGTTTCTCACTCATTTTCCCGGCTATCCCCCTACCGCTTTTAACCGACACCAAACTCTCGTCTCCGATCTCCCTCCCCATCTGAAACTTTACCCCAATCCCAGATCTCTTTACACATACCAGATCCCTCAACTTCCCGGGCGTCTCTCCCCGTGGTCTTTCTCTACCCTCCACTTTCTCTCGCTACCTCACCAGTCTCTGCCCCCGTTTCTTTCTCCCCAGTCTGCCTCTCTCGTCTCTCTGGCCAGCATCGACTCCTTTCCCGGGTAATAACTTTTCTCTTCATTGACTGTTCAGGGAGTGTCAGGGGTTTTAGTGGGGTGCATACAGTTAGATCGCATGTGAACCTACGAGTTTTTAGTTGAAATAACAAAAGTTACTTGTTGGTAAAAAACGATTCCCTGTGCCTCACTGATCATTATTACAAGTGGCGATTCTTGTAACAGTGGCGTCCATCATTAAAGTTTCCCACCAACAGGACAGGCCCTCGACACAGCGTTACCATCGGGTGGGAGATACAGAAGCCTGGAAGCTCAGGCTCAGCGATGCAGAAACAGCTTCTTTCCCTCCGCCACCTGTAACTCAGTATATTTTCTCTACATTTATTTATCCAGTATTTCGGTGTACAGTAGTGCTGCCATGAAGTTAACAAATTTCATGATGTATGCGTGTGATATTAAACCTGGTTCTGGTTCTTATTCAGATGTGTGGGAGGGGGTGTTGATCTGTTTGATTGAACTTAAAATTAGTTGAAAGGCTATCGGACCCCTGTGAGACGAAGGATACTTGCTGTAATGCTCTCTACTAGTGCACCATATCTTACTATTTAAGTCCAGTCGATTAATTATTTAAAGCAACAACGCCTTGTTTTTCCAGACTACTCTCAATCTCCGTGATAATACTGCAGGAGAATTTAACAACAATAGGCCATAAATATCAGTGATGGCCGCTGGATGATACCTATAGCTTTGTTTGGAAGGGACCCCTCAAGTGCTACCTAATGAGGAGTTGCCCTCGATGTTCAGACTAAGCTAAACATGGGGTGTGAAGGGATGTATCTGGACAAACAGGAACATTAGCGATAGTCAGTCTGGGCCAGTGCATTGTAAGTCATGTCTGTCTAATCTTACAGAGCTTTACGAGGTAGTTACCAGAAATGGCGTTGAAGGCAAGGCAGCGGTGGCCGTCTAGTGGGAGTAAATCAAGAATTTGTCAAGGTTCCGTATGAGAGGATGCTCGAGATGGTTTAGTCGCTTGGCTTTCACAATGAAGTAGTAAATTGGATTCGCCATTGACTATGTTGGGGACAGTAGAGTGTGGTAATAGATGGTTGTCTCTCTGACTGTGGACCTGTGACGAGTGGAGTGCCGCACGGATCGTTGTTGTGTCCATTGTTTGTGATCTATAGCAACGATCTGGATAATAATGTCGGTAACTGGATTTGCCGATGACGACGACAATACCGGTGTAGAGGACATCGAGGAAAAATACCGGAGCATGCAACGGGGTTTGGTCCAGTTGAAGACATCGGCTGAAAATGGAGAAACGGATTTAAAGCAGACAACTGTTAGTTGTTGCACTTTGGGAGGACCAACCCAGGGTTGGTCTGACACAATGAGACATAGGGCACTGAGGAGTACGATAGGACAAACGAATCTGGGAATGCAGATCCGTTATTCAATGAAAGTCGCTGCACAGTTAGACAGTGTCATTAAAAAACGGTTTTTCGCACATTGGCCTTCACAGACCAAAATATTGTGTACATGAGTTGGGATGTTATGTTGATGTTGTTTTAAGACATTATTGTGGCCTAATTTGGAAAAAAAAATGTGAACAGTTTTGCTGAACTATTGCATAACGATTTGATTGAGGTTTACAACATGATGAGGTGTATGGAGAGTGTAAATGCAAGCGGGCTTTCTCCACTGATGTCGGGCGAAAATACAACTATAGATCATTGGTGAAGGGTGAAATGTGAAATGTTTAAGGGAAACATGATGGGAAACTACTTGACCAAGAGGGTCGTCAGAGTGTAGACAGTGCTGCCAACGCAAATGGTAATTGAGATTTCGATGTCAACGTTTAAGAGGTGATTGGATAAGTACAGAGATGAGAGAGAGAGATGGATGGCAACGGTCCGGGTACAGTTCGATGGAAGTAGGCGGTTTAAATATTTTCACACTCTCCTGACGGGTTGGAGACCCTGTTTCTGTGCAGTGGTTTCCTGTGGCTGTCTGACTGCAAGTCTAGGTTAGAACTTTAGTGTCTCAAAGCACCGACCAATCCTTCTGTCCTTGCACACACTGAAGCTTGAAGACTGAGTAAAATGGATGGTTATAGCATTAGAAGATGGAAGTGCAGGTGTGAGCTAATAAAGGGAGTAGACAGGAAAATACCTTCACTCCTTCGGTAAGGCTATGAAGACAATAGTTCTCGGCTGGAAATGGGTGTGACATTGGCTCCAGTACGGTGAACAAATCTGATGCTTCAGCGGTGGTAATGGGGATGACTGGCCACAATAGTATACAGCAAATCGATCATTTAATACGAATCCTATCCTTGGTCAGAAATTGGAGGTGAGAAATCCTGGCAGTCGTTGGATGCTTGGAGTTGTGGAGATGTCATATTTTAATTGTGTTGAATATTAATTCGTGCACTACACATTATTTTTTGCGTCTCTTTGTCTTGGAGTCGAAAGGCTTTATTAAGTGTATTATTGCAATTACAGATGTTTGTTAACGGTTGAACAAAGAAGAGCATGCCGTTTTCTGCGATATTTTAAATATATGAATGCATTGCGGATTTAATACATTGCACAAGGTGTGGAGATAAGCGTGTTCAATTGAAAGAGAAAGAGGAAAATTACGGCCACGAATAACTTTATGGGAGTCGTGTGTTTCTTTAGTTCGTGTTGCGGGGATGTTTGAATTAATCATCTTTTTCACTGTACATGTGGCAGAAATGTTGTGTCTCCTTGCGAGAAGTGATTTCCAGGAACTGATGCGAAATTCGGAGGCTGCGTATCTTTCTGAAATTCTATAAAGTGTTAGTGTATGTGAGCCTCAGCTCCCCATATCTCACTCTCCTAAATTCTTTAGAATACGTGCTGAGGCCTTTTGCTTTGGCAGTTGTTTATTCTGTATTCTCCAATTGCCTGCGATGGTTCGGAAGGACGACAAGTGTGAGCCCGGATGTTGCTTTGCTCGCGCTGCGTTTCAGTTTGTGTCGTTTTGTATGTTTCATTTATTATTGATTTCAGAGGGAGACACGGACTCCACACCGGTCATGTGGATTCAGGGTTACATGGATCGAAATATTAGCGTATCTACACCCGATACGAATAAACAACATTTCAGAGATAAATTGGCGCGTACTTGAACTGGGAATTTGGAATTGGCATTTTGGAAGGTTGCTTATTTTAATGAGCAGAAAAAGCTGCTGCTGAACACTTTGAAATGCTGTTTTTAAGTTGTTGGGTTCCATTGGAAAAGATTGTTTTGAGGTCGTTGTAGCATCTTCCCTGTTATATGTAAATGGCAGGTCAGTTTAGATAACGTGGCGGTGCAGTCAGTAGCTCAGAGATTTGCTTAGATCCTTAGCCCTAATCATGTAAGTTATTCAGCTGCTGCTGGGTGGTCGGGTTAAATCGGTCATTTCCCTCAGCCCTATTTCTTGAAGCATTGTAACTGCAGAGTCCAAATAGAGTTGTAAAGTGTACCAGAATTTCAACCCTCCGTGCGGAACAGGGCTGCCCGCTGTCTTCCAGCCAGAATTCACTCTACCAACTATATAATCTGCCTTCTGTTAGGAAACCAATTCTGAATCAATGCAGCCAGATTTCCCCAGATCCCATGCCTCTTGACTTTCTGAATGAGTCTACTGTGGGGAACTGATCAAGCGCCTGACCAAAATTAATACACCTAGATCCACTGTCCTGATTCATCTGTTGGTTTTGTTTTCACTTTTTCAGATAATTAAATCTGTCTAATAAAGGACAGCATGCTCCTCAGAAAGCCTTGTTGACTCTCCTGAGCCAGAGTACGTTTCTCCTAATGCTCATAAATGCCGTCTGCAATCATCTTCTCCAATAGTTTGACTCACTGGTCTGTAATTCCAAGCAGTGTCCTTATTAACTTTCGTCTACAAAAAAAATAACATTTCCCATCCTTCAATTTTCTTGTTCTACTTCCGTGCCCAGCGAAGACTCAAATATCCTGTCCAGAAGCTTAGCAATACCTTTGCTCGCTTTCCCAAATTACCTGGACTATATCCCTTCTGGGAACTGGGTAATCACCTATCATAATATTTTCCAAATTTCCAGCGCATCCTCTTGCTTAGCATACCTGCCTGTTCACCCTATGTTCACATTCGTGAATGTATTCAGTGAGGAGCTTCACTGCCTCCTTGAACTACAGACACAAGTTTTCCTCTTTCACCTCTCATTTACCCACAATCTCTCTAGTCATCCTCCTGTTCTTCACTTACCTGAGTGCAACTCGCCAAGGCATTCTCAAGTCCCTTTCTACCTCTTCTAATTCCATTGTTAAGTTCTTTCCCGTCTACATTGTAACTCCCCAAAGCCCTAACTTATCCTTTGTTCCTAAACATTAAGTACTTTTCTTTCTTCTTTTTGACGATTTGTTCCAATTTTCTTCTCGTCCAGGGTTACTTTACTCTGTCATTCCCTGCATCAGTGAGACAAGCCTATACTGAACCCCATGTCACTGCTCCCTAAACAATCTCCACATATCTATTGCGGATTTCCCTGCACACATCATTTCCCAATGTACGTTCTCAAGTTCCTGCCAGGTAGCACCATTCATCGCAGACCCCCCAGTTAAATACATCCCATGCTCCGTGGTCCTATTCCGGTGCAAGACAAATATCGGGGAGTTCTGCCATATCGCTCTGAAATGCTGACTCACGGAGAGATC
Source organism: Mobula birostris (assembly GCF_030028105.1). Classification (NCBI taxonomy): domain Eukaryota; kingdom Metazoa; phylum Chordata; class Chondrichthyes; order Myliobatiformes; family Myliobatidae; genus Mobula; species Mobula birostris. The sequence goes on from NC_092382.1 coordinate 66,531,738, forward strand.
TGTCACCTGGTCCGTTTCCTTTTTAAATATTAGATCCGGTCTGGACTGTTCACTAGTCTGCCTCTCTTCTTATAGTGACATGAATCCTTCCTGGACACAACTGGGAAATTATGCCATACCTAAACCTTTTACCCTGGGGAGGTGCCGAAGTATATTAGGGAAGTTTCAGCTGCCCGTGTCGACATATGGAAAATGTCCAAGCTCCGCTTCCGGATCGGTTCCAGATTGTTTCCGTTGCGTTTGTTTTTGTTAATCTGGTGGGCGGCTGTATAGAATACTCCAAATGAGGCGATCTCTCCCTTCAAGTTTCTGTGTTAGTCTCACAGTCTATTAACAAATGAAAGCTTTATGTTGTTCTCCCTTTCTGTAGCTGCTATACTATCCCTGATTTGCCATCGTACTCCCTTTACACACTTTTTCCGGACCCTGCCTGAAACACGGAAAGTCCTGAAGCCATTCCTGCCCTTGTGACAGTCGAGTGTCTGTGATAGTTTGGAAGATACTTCAACCAACGTAAGAATCACGCCAGCAGCATTGAATGTTTGTATTGCTACTTTTCAGAACTGTATGAAGTCAGCAATCTTCCGCCAATTCTTCAATTTCCGGATAACCAGGCATATGATTATTTGAATTTATGACATATTTGTCATTGTAAAAAGGCTTTATTTGAAAACTCCGCTGAATGTGTCATTAGACGCGGGTGTTATCTGCACAGATGGCCATTTAATGTAAACACATATGTCATTACATTCCTCAGCTCTTCTCTGAATTTCCTCGTTGTCACTGTATAGTTGCAAGTATTGGTGCACATGTGAGTGTTTGCAAAATGAACCAAAATTGCTGTAGGATGTATACCGGGGAACACAAATATCTGGCTTGATAAAAATAGTTGTGTGCTTGCCATTTCAGGGAACGGGCTAGAGGGCATCCAAAATAATATGATATTAGCTGATATAGAAAACAACAAAATCATCGATTTTCTGCGTTTTCCCTCCTCGGCATCTTTCTGATTGTCGCTGCTGTGCCGAAGCCTTCTGCGGACTCTATTTGCCACAACGATAAGTCTTACGGTTAACCCGTTAAACAACAGGATTAAGCCGCTTGGTAGCAATGGTTTTAAAATACTCCCCAGTAATGCGTATCCTCTCCACACGGGTGAAGTAGCGTATTCATGTGTGCGGGTGCACCGCCACGGCGTGTTGTCAATGATGACGTAAGGTTCAAGGGCAAGGTAAATCGGGACACATTTTCCGCAGCTCAGTATAACCACGGTCACGATAACCACCGTTGCTCTTCACTCCGTGCAGTATCGTTTCCGCAGCTTTTGGCAACATCCTGCGATGAAGCGATCGAAGGTAAAACTGACCGTAAACCAAACAGAACAGTCTGTCTTTACAACCCGAAATATAAGTGTCAGAGCGCATACAGGAGTGATGAGAAGGGATCTGGAATAAATGTAGATATTGTTGGTCTGTTCCACTAAAGCAACAACGACATCTACCATCAAATCCGCTGTTGCCATTCCAACCAGGTAACGGGTGATGCATTTGGAGATTCCGCATTTACCCCGAGAAAGGGTCACAATCGTCGTTAGGTTAACTGCAAGAAATTTGGAAACAAAATAGAAATATGGTCAGCTCTCTGAATGCCCCGATTCTACCGATGCTATGGAGGGTATGGTCTGTTTGGAAGTGGAAAGCGAAAACCCAGTGTGTGCGGTCTCCGTCGCTGCGCTCCGGCTGGAGGACAATGACGGATGTGAGTGTCCGTGGATTGGCGACATTCCCACAGCTTAGAGCGAGGCATCCGAGTTCCACGACTCACGTACTGGCGAGCAGTTGATCACTCCTGTAAGCAACACCATTTCCATTATTAGAGGTGAAATAGCTGAAGGGATTGTTTGTAGCGGTGACAAAGTGGATTCAAGGAGATATAAAGCTCGAGTTCCCATTTCCTGACTTACAGAAGAAGAGCCCTACATGTCGAAAATAGACTGGACCGTCATTTAAATAAGCTGCCAAGTTGTTATAAGGTCGAAGTGTCTGCACTGATAGAGACTCGGACCTAGAAAAGCAGAGCCTAACGTCACTTCAGAAAGCCAAACGAGGTGAAATTATGAAACAGTGACAATATTGGCACCAACTTAATTGACAAAAGAAGAAACACTGTGATGGAAGTATGGAAGATAGAAGTAAAACCATTAGATGCCTGTTTCCTCCTTTCCTGAAACACGTTACAGCCGATGGCAGCATTTGTGCTCAGTAACAGTGTGGATACCGCAGCAGAGTGACAGCAAGACTACGGTACCGTACGTAAAGTAACCAGCTCCGGCATCTTACCGGGGACACCAACCGCTACAAGTGTGGGATAGGAAACGGCTGCGAGGCAGTAAATCGTCGAATATTCCATATTCCGTCAGAAGCAGCGTTCAGTTGTACGGAACGTTCCAGCTGCTCAGATGGACTGCTGATCGGTTTAGCAGACTTTTATTGAGGTGAGAGCAATTCCACTGAGGCAATTAGCGTCAGAGACATTAGTGAAAAACAACTGCATAAACACTTACGTTAAACTAGTTTTACGCAGTGTTCCCGTGTCTTGAATTTGACTCCTCAAGGGATATTGCAATCTATTTACTTTAAAACAAAATATGATGCAAATTTTCCACGTTACTTTCCATTATACCTGGCTTCAGCTATTTAAATAGCATATGTTCATATCTGTGCTGCTTTTAAAGTAGGCATTTATATTGAACTCGATTTATTTTGTAACACTTCACGGAGAACATTCGCTTCTGAAATTGAGGGAAGAAGTTTGTTCTGGCAAGTGAACTGGAGAACACTTCTTTATTAAAGGGGAACATTCGTTCATTCTTCTCTTTCATTCGTTCCATTCATTCCGGGCGCTTTGATTGTTGGAAATCATAGTGACAGCTGACATACGTTACAATAAAATACACTGCACATATTCCTCCAAACACTTTAAAAGATCCACAGCGATATTCCAGAGATCTGTGATCAAAAAGGGAACGCGTCCTCGGGAGATTAGCGAGGGCTGTAGTCGGTTTGAAGAGCAATGTTTTCCAGCGCACACATGGGCCGTTTGGCAGGAACCTGACCACTTCCAGTCAATGGCTTGACCACCCCATACCCTTGACGTGCGATGCAGTCTATTTAACTTTAAAGTTATTCTCAAAACTGCCACAATTCTACCGCTATTTCTCCATCCATTCTCTGTTCGAACAAAAGTAGGAAGGGAAATATGTGAACTGTCCCAGGCTGTTCTATTATTTGCCATTAAGTTTTCTTTTTTTTCTCCTGATTTACTTTCAAGTATATTGCCTTTTGAGCGTCACTATAAATATGTGCAGAACAGCAGATGGGTTCCAGCTCACCTTTCAATCACACTTCTTCCTGCTCCTGCAGTGCAACACTCCGTCCCTATTGTGGTTCTCGTACCGATGAGCGGCCCTCCGCTTACTGGAGAGAGTCTCATCACTCTCTTTCCATTGTGGAACTCTAACAAATGTGCCGCCCTCGGTTGACTCGAGAGTATCACCTCTGTCTTCAAGTTCATCCTTCCAAAGTGACTCACTCCGTAAAGTTCCGGTTTGAACTCCCTCTGTAACTTCGCAGCGCTGCTCTGCATCCTGTTTTAATCTGTGGCGACATTCTATACTATCCATAATTCCACGAACTTCCACATCAATGCAAATACAATAACCCACCGTTTCACTTCCTTGTTCACATCATCTTAAAGCACAAAAATCCGGGGGCTCAGAGCAAATCTCTGCAGGACTCGACTGGCACCAGAATCCAGAGAGAAAACGGTCCATCCCAACTATCCTCTGCATCACAGAATTAAAGCAGGCCTGTGAGACATTATCTGCCACTCTCAAAGCCATACTAATTCTCCAAAATCAAGTAATGCTTCTCCAAATTCTCGTAAATCCTGTTTCTAAGAATGTTCTCTGATAATCTGCCCATCACTGATGTCGGACTCACCGCTTCCCGCAGTCTCCCAGGGTTTCTCCCTACCACACAAACTGACTTATCTATCCTAAAGTTTTTATTTTTCAGAAGTTCCAGTGCATCCTCTCTTTTAACCTCGGTATGTCGTCGTACATCGGCCCGTTTAACGCTCTCCTCACAAATGTCCGTCTGACTGGAGAATACTGAACTTGGCGGGCAGGATTAAGGAAGACGCCAAGCAATTCTACAGGTATGTGAAGTGCTATGGTGTTAGGCAGCAAGGAATATAGAATTTTAGTCAGTATTATACAAACAAACATATAACATTTATTAAACCCTGCTCAGCGATAGTGAAAAATAAACAAACGACTAACTTAAACGGAAGTCAGCAGCTATACGGCAATTTAACCAACCGTCAAACTCTGGAATACTTCTTAAAGTGGTAAATGCGAACACGGTCTTAAAATTGAAATTCGAAAGTCCAAGAGTTTACACAGTCAATTAGGAGAGACTTTCCTGAAGTAAAGATCTCCTCGAAGACCTGACGTTACTGCTGATCGCAGTAGGAACCTGCCTTGTCCATAGGATTCACGACAACAGAAATAAAACGGGTTCAAGGAACTGACCTTTTCCTCTGGAGAATAGACACTGCACAACCTTCTTTCTTTCAGAACCATAGAAAACCATAGAAAAACTACAGCACAGGGTCAGGCCTTTTGGCCCTTATTGGCTATGCCGAACCATTTTCTGCCTAGTCCCACTGACCTGCACACGGACCATATCCTTTCATGCACCTCCCATCCATGTATCTGTCCAATTTATTCTTAAATGTTAAGAAAGAACCCGCATTTACCACCTCGTCTGGCAGCTCATTCCATACTCCCACCACTCTCTGTGTGAAGATGCCCCCCCAATGCTCCCTTTAAACTTCCCCCCCTCACCCTTAACCCATGTCCTCCGTTTTTTTTCTCCCCTTGCCTCAGTGGAAAAAGCCTGCTTGCATTCACTCTATCTATACCCATCATAATTTTATATACTTCTATCAAATCTCCCCTCATTCTTCTACGCTCCAGGGAATAAAGTCCTAACCTATTCAATCTTTCTCTGTAACTGGGTTTCTCAAGTCCCGGCAACATCCTTGTAAACCTTCTCTGCACTCTTTCAACCTTATTTATATCCTTCCTGTAATTTGGTGACCAAAACTGAACACGATATTCCAGATTCGGCCTCACCAATGCCTTATACCACCTCATCATAACATTTCAGCTCTTATACTCAATACTTTGATTAATAAAGGCCAATGTACCAAAAGCTCTCTTTACGACCCTATCTACCTGTGACGCCACTTTTAGGGAATTTTGTATCTGTATTCCCCGATCCCTCTGTTCTACTGCACTCCTCAGTGCCTTACCATTAACCCTGTATATTCTACCTTTGTTTGTCCTTCCAACGTGCAATACCTCACACTTGTTTGTTTTAAACTCCATCTGCCATTTTTCAGCCCATTTTTCCAGCTGGTCCAAGTCCTTCTGCACGTTCTGAAAAACCTTCCTCACTGTCCACTACACCTCCAATCTTTGTATCATCGGCAAATTTGCTGATCCAATTTACCACATTACCATCCAGATCATTGATATAGATAACAAATAACAATGGACCCAGCACTGATCCCTGTGGCACACCACTAGTCACAGGTCTCCACTCGGAGAAGCAATTCTCTACTACCACTCTGAGGCTTCTTCCGTTGGGCCAATGTCTAATCCAATTTACCAGCTCTTCATGTATACCTAGCGACCGCATTTTCCTAACTAATCTCCCATGCGGGACCTTGACAAAGGCCTTACTGAGGTCCATGTAGACAATATCCACTGCCTTCCCTTCATCCACTTTCCTGGTAATCTCCTGAAAAACTCCAATAGATTGGTCAAACATGACTACCAAGCACAAAGCCATGTTGACGCTCCCTAATAAGTCCCTGTCTATCCAAATGCTTGTAGATTCTGTCTCTTAGTACTCCCTCCAATAACTTACCTACTACCGATGTTAAACTTACCCACCTATAATTTCGCGGATTACTTTTTGATCCTTTTTAAAACAACGGAAGAACATGAGCGACTCCCCAATCCTCCGGCACCTCACCTGTAGACAGCGACATTTTAAATATTTCTGCCAGGGACCCTGCAATTTCAACACTAGTCTCCTTCAAGGTCCGAGGGAACACCCTGTCAGGTCCTGGGGATTTATCCATTTTAATTTTCCTTAAGACAACAAGCACCTCCTCCTTTTCAATCTGTACAGTTTCCATGATGTCACTCCTTGTTTCCCTTAGTTCCAGAGACTTCATGCCCGTTTCCTTAGTAAATACAGACGTAAAAAAAAAGCTATTTAAGATCTCCCCCATTTCCTTTGGTTCTGCACATAGCCAACCACTCTGATCTTCAAGAGGACCAATTTTATCCCTAACAATCCTTTTACTCTTAATATACCTGTAAAAGCTCTTTGGATTATCCTTCACTTTCACTGCCAAGGCAACCTCATGTCTTCTTTTAGCCCTCCTGGTTTCTTTCTTAAGTATTTTCTTGCACTTATGCTCCTCAAGCACCTTATTTACTCCCTATTTCCTATACATGTCAAACAACTCCCTCTTCTTCTTTATCAGAGTTGCAATATCCCTTGAGAACCAAGGTTCCTTATTCCTATTCACTTTGCCTTTAATCCTGACAGGAACATACAAGCTCTGCACTCTTAAAATTTCCCCTTTGAAGGCTTCCCACCTACCAATCACATCTTTGCCAGAGAACAACCTGTCCCAATCCATGCTTTTTAGATCCTTTCTCATTTCTTCAAATTTGGCCTTCTTCCAGCTCAGAACCTCAACCCTAGGACCAGATCTATCCTTGTCCATGATCAAATTGAAACTAATGGTGTTATGATCACTGGAACCAAAGTGCTCCCCTACACAGACTTCCGTCACTTGTCCTAACTCATTTCCTAACAGGAGATCCAATATTGCATCCCCTCCAGTTGGTCCCTCTATATATTGATTTAGAAAACTTTCCTGAACATATTTTACAAACTCCAAACCATCTAGACCCCTAACAGTATGGCAGTCCCAATCAATGTATGGAAAATTAAAATCACCTACCACCGCAACTTTATGTTTCCTGCAGTTGCCTGCTATCTGTCTGCAGATTTGCTCTTCCAAGTCTCGTTGACTATTGGGTGGTCTGTAATACAATCCCACTAATGTAGCCATACCTTTCCTGTTTCTCAGCTCCACCCATAAGGACTCAGTAGACAAGCCCTCTAATCTGTCCTGCCTGAGCACTGCTGTAATATTTTCCCTAACAAGCAATGCTACTCGCCCACCTTTCATTCCTCTGCCTCGATCACATCTGAAACATCGGAACCCTGGAATATTAAGCTGCCAGTCCTGCCCCTCCTGTAGCCAAGTTTCACTAATTGCTACAACATCATAATTCCATGTGTCAATCCACATCCTCAACTCAACCGCCTTCCCCACAATACTCCTAGCATTGAAATATATGCACCTCAGAAGATTTTTACAACCACTCACAACCTTTCTATCAGCGGATTTGCTTAAACTTTCAACATCATTTATTTTCACCCCATCCACACTGTCAGCTCTGGCACTCTGGTTCCCATCCCCCCTGCAAATCTAGTTTAAAGCCTCCCCAATAGCACTAACAAACCTCCCTGAAACGATATTGGTCCCCCTGTAGTTCAAGTGTAACCCGTCTCTCTTGTACAGGTCCCACCTGCCCCAGAAGAGGTCCCAATGATCCTGCAATCTGAAACCCTGCCCCCTACACCAGTTCCTCAGCCACTTGTTCCTCCTCCAGAGCATCTTATTCCTACCCTCACTGGCACCTGGCACAGGTAGCAATCCTGAGATTACCACCCTTGAGGTCCTGCTTTTCAACTTCCTACCAAGCTCTCTATACTCACTCTCCAGGACCTCCTCACTCTTTCTTGCTATGTCATTGGTACCGATGTGCATCACGACATCTGGCTGATCACTCTCCCACTTCAGAATGTCATGCAATCGATCAGAGACATCCTTGACCCTGGCACCTGGGAGGCAACAAACCATCCTGGATTCTCTGTCACGACCACAGAACCTCCTATCTGCACCTCTAACTATCGAGTCCCCTATCACTACCGCTCTCCTCTTTCCCCCCCTCCCTTCTGCACTGCAGAGCCAGACTCAGTGCCAGAGATCCAGCTACTGCAGCTCGTCCCAGGTAAGTCAGCCCCCCCAACAGTATCCAATGCGGTATACTTGTTGTTGAGGGGAATGGCCACAGGGGAACCCTGCTCTGCCTGCCCTTTCCCCTTCCCTCACCTGACAGTGACCCAATTTCCTGTCCTCTGCTCCTTTGGCGTAACTACCTCCCTGTAGCTACGATCTATAATATCCGCATTCTCCCAAATGATCCGCAGGTCATCGATCTCCCTCGGTATCTATTTCAGGCACCTTAAAACTATGCCCCTCGTGTTCATTATTTCAGCCCTGGGAAAAAAACCTCTGGCTATCCACACGGTCAATGCCCCTCATCATCCTATACACCTAAAAAAGGCTCTAAACATAAACAAAGAAATTATACATTGCTTTGAGGATTTGTTAGAAGTATACAAAATTATGAGGGTATAGATAGGGTAAATGCAAGCAGCTTTTTCCACTGAGGTTGGGTGGGACGACAACCAGATGTCCTGGGTAAGTAGGGAAGGAGAAACTTAACAGGAACAAGTGGAAAAGTTCTTTACTAAAATGGGCATTGGAGTGAGGAATGAGATGCCAGCACAAGTGGTGAATATAAGCTTGGTTTCACCATTTAAAAGAAGTTTGATAGGTACCCGGATGGTAGGGGTATGGAGGGCAATGGTCCCAGTGCAGGTAGTTGCATTAGACAGCTTAAATGTATTTTCAGCATTGACTAGATGGGCCAGACAGCCTGTTTCCATACTGAACCATGTTTCTATGTTTCTGTGACAGAGAAGCTGGCCAAACTTGTTCAGAAGGGAAAAGGTAGGAGTAACAATGGAGCAGCAATGGCTGGAGTTTCTGGGAGCAATTCGGGAGCTAAGTGATAGATACATCCCAAAGAAGTGAAAGCATTGGATGGGCAGGAGGAGACAACTGTGGCTGAAATGAGAAGCCAAAGCCAATATAAAGGCCAAAGAGAGGGCAAAATATAGAGCAAAAACTATTGAGAAGCTTTTAGAAACCAACAGCAGACGACTAAAAAAAAAGTCAGATGAGCTCGGGGGTGTAATTATGATATTGTAGTCATTAATACGTCTTGGTAGCACTCAAAATTCTGAGGCATTTAGAGGAACAAAATATCCCAGGCCTCAATATCTCTTGAAAACCAAAGTTCCCTGCACCAGTTACCTTTCAACTTTTATTTTTGGAGGCACATACAAACTCTACACACTCAAAATTTCACCTCTGAAGGCCTCCCACTTACTAAGCACTCCTTTGCCAGAAAACAGCCTGTCCCAAGCCACACTTGTCAGATCCTTTCTGGTACCATCAAAATTGACCTTTCTCCAATTTAGAATCTCAACCCCTGGTCCAGACCTCACTTTTTTCATTTTTTTTTTACTTTGAATCTTATGGAATTATGATCACTAATTTCTGTCACCAGCCCTGGATCATTTCCTAACAGCTTATTGCACTCTTTTACGTCAGGAATTCTACGTACTAATTAAGGGCACATTTGTCAAACTCTACCCCATCTAGTCCTTTAACAGTACAGGAGTCTCAGTCAATATATGGAAACTTAAAATCACTTAATGAATTAAGCTTTGTTTCATGGCATGGTCTGCAAACTCTTCACAAATTTGTTCCTCTAAACCTTTCTGAATGTTGGGTGCAACCAAGTCCTAATAATGGCGACAATATCATAATTCCCTGTCCTCAGCTCATCTGGCTTTCCTACGATGTGATATATACAGCTCAGCACATTCATCGCACCATGCTCAGCCATTTGATTGCTGACTCTCTCTGTGTCCTGAACAACATCTGACTGGTGTCAAGAAAACAAATTCTCTCTGATTGTCACAAAAACAAAGGAGCTGATTGTGGACAACAGGAGGAATGGAGACAGTCTAACCCCTACTGACATCAATGGATCTGGGGTTGAAAGGGTGAACAGCTTACAGTTCCTCAGCATAAACATCACCGAGGATCTCACATGGTCTGTACTTACCGGCTGTGTTGTGAAAAGAGCACAGCAGCACCTCTTTCATATCAGTCGGTTGAAGAAGTCTGGGATGGGGCCCCAAATCCTAAGAACTTTCTACAGGGACACAATTGAGAGCATCCTGCCTGGTATGGGAACTGTACTTCCCTTAATCGCAGGAACCTGCAGAGAGTGGTGCGGACAGCCCAGAGCACCTGTAGATGTGAACCTCCCACTATTCAGGACATTTACAGCGACAGGTGTGTAAAAAGGGCCCAAAGGATATTGGCGACCCCATTCACCACAACCACAAACTGTTCCTGCTGCTACCATCCAGGAAACGGTACCACAGCAAAGGACCAACAGGCTCTGGGGCATCATCTTCTACCAGGCCATCAGACTGATTAATTCATGCTGATACAAATGCATTTCTATGTTATATTGACTGACAGGTGTATAAACTATCTATTATAAATTACTATAAATTACACATTGCACATTTAGATGGAGATGTAACGTAAAGATTTCTACTCCTCGTGTATATGAAGGATGTATGTGATGAAGTCAATTCAATTCAATTCACCATCTCCACTCTCTGTTCTGTCATTCTGGCTCCCATTCTCCCTGCAACCTATTTTAACCACATCACCCCTCCCCCACACACTGGCACTAGCAAGCCTTACCACTAGGATATTAGTCCCCTCTTGTTCTGTTGCCCTAACTAGATAATCCCCCCAACAATTTGAAAAGAGGCCCACTTGTTGTTGTGGGGGTTGGCCACAAGAGTACTCTGCCATGGCTACTGAACCTCATTCCCCTTCCTGACTCTCACCCAGTTTCCTGTGTCCTGCACCTTAGGTGTAACTCACCTTTCTTCATGTCATGTCTATCAACCCCTCCATCTTCTGGATGATCCAGAATTCATCCATTTCAAGTTCCAGTTCCTTCAAGTGCAGGGTTACAAGCTGTAGCTGGATACACATCTTGTAGATAGGAGAGAAGGGCAGGAACGCAAGTCTAAAGTTCGAACTGATAAGGAAACAAGGGATCCCGAACCCATGTCTGGCATACCGAACCTGTTTGAGGACAATAACCGTGATGAGGAGTGGGCTCCCACCGTAACCGTCCCCCCCCCACCAGCTTACCAGGGGCTAAGTGCACCCAGTGCTCCCGTACCCCAATCCTCCCAGTACTCAGGTACGGTGGCCGCTCAGGTAAAACAGTGGCGGCAGGGGAGGGGAGGCACTCTATACCCTGAGATCCAGAAAGGGAATACCGAGGATTATTCCGAGACAAGGAGGGAAGAATCCAATAAAACCGCAGAGTTAATGGCTCCACAAAGACCATTGCCCACCTGAATGCTGCCCAATCCACGAGCAGGAGGGACAGCCCTCAGTGATTCACCCTTGAAGCCTCAGGAAATGATAATGATCATGAATCAGGCCCCAGATAGAAAAGAAAAACCAGCACAGTTTGCTCAGTATGTCCGCAGTACTAAACAAATGTTTAATGCAACCCTGCAAGATTTATTCAGTCTCTGCTGCATGATTCTCTCAGCTGATGAGGGGTGGAAATGGAAGGCCAAATTGAGATACCACACCTATCAGGAGCTACAGACGGAACATCATAATGGGAATGAACAGACAGACCAGATTATTCAAGCCTTGGAAGGACTCTCCAGCAACCTGTAAACATCATTAAAGTACTTGAATGCAAACCTAAGCCTGGAGAATCGGGACCAGAGTATTGGGAGCAAATTGTGGGCTGCTATGGCACTTTCTCAGGAGACCAAGCCTTTAATGATGGGAATTTGTCCCCCCCAGTTTAATGCCTTACTGCTCCAATGCTTACCAACTAAGGTAGCCAACGTGATTAAAACAAATAATATGGATTGGCCTGACTATGAACAAAATCGAATGCGATGAGCTTTGACATATTACTGGGACCCGGCTTTTGAATCCCGACGAACCCCGAAGGGAAGTAATATCAAAGGTGAATATGTTCAGCGGGAAGAACGACACAAGCAGGCTATATCTGGGGATCAGAAATGGGAACCAAAGCACGCAACGCATGTACTCACGTGCAGGTGGAATTCCAGGGGAACCAGTGTGATGTTTCATTTACAGCCACCACCAGACTGGGGTGTAATCTCGCAGGGGGAGACTTGCTAAGTACCTTGGAAGTCGAGATTCTATGCTCAGACAAGGGTACGACCCTGGGACCAGTGAACAACCGGCAGTTTCCCCAGTTACCGACCCCCAGTGGTGGGCACTTAACCTGGACTCCACTGCGTTTGAACCCCTTCTGCCAGCGGTTGACTCTCCTGTGACTCTGTGCTATGAGCCTACGGGGTGCTCAGCTGAGGAAAGCCAATATTATACACTCCTCGAGGGACAGAAGTTCCCAGTCACGGTGATTGGAGAGGTTAAAGGAAGAGAGGGCAGTGCACTTCCGGCCAAAGTTCCAGATTTCCTTTGGCGACAGACAGGACTGGTGGTTCCCCATACCACCGTTAGGGTTTGCCCTGGATTCAAGCCAAAGAGCCTCGGGTTCCTTGCCTACACCTTGATGAAACAAGTCTCCAACACAGAGGGAGACTGGCAAGACTTGGCCGTGGGCCAACTCCAATACTGGAAGGAGTCTGAGGTGAAGACGGGACATCTGGTAAGACATTCTTTTAATATTGACCGAACCCAAGATGTTGTTCCCCATCTCTGGGCAACTTGAAGCCATGAAGTCGGCCGTACCACTGCCCCACTGTCCGGATCACCGTGAAAGAAGGACAGACTCTCCCATCCCTTCTGCAATACCCACTCAGCCCAAGGCAACATTGGGTTCTCTCCAGCTGATGCTCTCAGTCCTTTGGCAGGTTCACTTGTTGCTGTTCCCTCATCTTCAGCTGTGGTTCGCTTACAGTTATGGGCTTTTCCTCCAATAAACCTCTCACTGCAGGTCTAACTTTAACATGAAAGATAATGAAGCACGTTAACAATGCAAAGGAGAACAAAACAATTCTGTTCAATGTTCCTAAAAATAAAACTCACCGAAATTTAAGCATTGAAGACAAATGTAATGCTGTCAGTGAACAAATCTGTAAATATCGCTGACACGTCATAAAACCTGATAAGGGATAGGAAGGAGTCATCGTTCAGTCATGGTAAGACATGAGATGTAGGAGCAGAATTAGGTGATTCGATCCATCGAGTCTCCTCCACCATTCAACCATGGCTGATTTTTATTCCAACACCATATTCTTGCCTTCCTCCTGTAACCCTGAAGCTACCTAGCAATCACAAATATGTTAACCTCTGCCACAAATATACACAAATGACAGCCTCAACCACACTCTGTGGTAACAAATTCCACAAATAAGCCACCCTTCACTTCAGATATTCTCCTCACATCAACTTTATGGGGAAGCTTCTTTATTCTGAGACTGTGCTCTCAGATCCCAGGCTCTCCGTCTAATGGAAACATCCTCTCCATGTCCACTGTATCCAGGCTTTTCAACATTTGGTAGGTTTACTTAAACAAGCACCACCCCCACCCCCACCCCCACCATCTCTCTGAACTACATTCAGCACAGGCCCAGAACCACTGACTAACAGACAGGTGACAGTGAGGGGGAATTTCCAAACATGGTTTGAACTCTGAACCCCTGGATCCAATTCTACCTTTCCAAACATTTAATCACAGCCTCTCCCTGTGAGGGATGGAATGTGACCTTACTCTCTCCTCAGATTAGCAATCATTGCTTCCAAAGGATCTCCAGAAACAAACATCTGATCCCAAACCAGAAATACTCACTCATAAATCCAAGCAGCTTGATCCCCAAATCCATTTTACCTTTGTGAAAATCTGTGATAGGGTCACGCAGCTGAACATGCCACTTACCAACCCCAGAATCCTCGCACATCGTCCCCACATTAGGAATTTCCCCACAACCAATGTCCAGCAACCTGAGACTTCTGAATCATTGTGGAAGGAGGAACATTCAGCCTCATCTACAGAAGTACTGACTTGAGTCAAATCCCAAATACTAACAGTTCCATATGCCTGGAGTCTGCATCCCAGGATTACAGCCCAAGCACCAATTTTCCCAGGACTCCCTTGTTGCCGGTAACATGCTGCAGTGTGTTGGCCATTCAGAGTTCAAAAACTAACACTCCTGCATCAACCTGTGGTAGAACGGGAACCTGATAATCGTCTGACTGGGCCAGATATTGGGCTGGAAAACCTGAGTGTGGGTCTCCAGCAGCTAAAATGAACACATTTTATCATTATCTTATTGTTAAATGAGATTTTGCCTAGCACAATTGGCCATTACATTTTCTGTAGGCTAACAGGATTAACAGGCTTTTCATTTCAAATTGAAATTAAGTGCTGGAAACTCGGTACATCAGATTGGGGGTGTGGAAAGAGTAAATGTGGAAAACTGAGTATCAGAACTGATGTTGCACGATCTGCAGAACACTTCCAGCATTTTCTCTTTTTACTTTAAATGACGCACAACTATTGACTGATCACAAGATGTTTGTGATGGCCTGAATAATGTTGAACAAATATAATGACCACATTCATTAATTTTCTCTTCATTCCAACACAGGGTTAACACAGTCAATGCTCACAACATCCTCCCCACCCCTCTATCAATCTGTTCCATCTGCTCCCAAGGCCACTAACTCTCAATGAGGGGAAGTGACCAGAGTGCTGTAAAAATGTGCACCACTCCCTGCAGATCTTGTGGCTGCTCCTGGCAACCGGGAAATTGCCTCTCCAAAAAAGACCAAAACAGGAAATAACAGACTCAACTTTAAATGTGGAGAGTCTTCTGTTATCAAAGATTAACATAGCGACCATTTGGTAACTTTGAAACTAAAATTGTGGTGACTGTCTTTATCCTTCCTCATTCTGCATTAAATAAATCCCCTGGTCATTCCAGGTAACAAACACAAATAACTCAGTGAGGCAAAACACTTCACAGTGAAGGCAACAGTAGAAGAGAGATTGTTGATTTATAATCATTGGTAGGATACAGGCTGGACAGAGGCTGAACAAGATGATTGATACATATGATTGAGGTGGTGGGATACAGGCTGGACAGAAGTTGAACGAGATGATTGATATACTGGTATATCATTGAGGTGGTGGGATACAGGCTGGACAGAGTTTGAACAACATGGGCAGGGGATGAGCAGATAGAACCAAATGGGAGAAGAGATCAAGGACGATCACTGATAGTCCTCCAGCAATACACAGATACTGAATTAACACTACATACTACCATGAATGAAAATGACAAAAACAGAACAACAGCAACTTTGGCATTTACCCTTCTCCCCTAACCAACTTTTATCAACACAGCATGGAAAGTATTCCAAGGTTCGGTGTGAAGGTCTCACAACCCGGACCCACCCCGGCAGGTTTTGTCCAGGAAGCGGGGTGAGACCGCGAGTTCGGGAAAGATAACGGGACTCACTGCCGAACATCGCTCGGGACCGACTCAATACTCACCGCATGGATCTTGTCGCTCTCGCTCCGCAGAAAATGATCCGTCCATCCGGCTGCCCGCCCGAGGGGGCGAGGACCCTCACCCGATCCGGATCCCGCAGACGATCAGCCGCTCCGGACAAAGACGGGAAAAAACATCGCCGGCAGTCCCGGGACTGCGAGCATGCGCAATGTGCTTATTGCGTCATCAGAGAGGGGGCGGGGCCTCGGATACAAACCTGCAGATGCTGCCGATCTGCGATAAAACAGGATCACGTGACGGCAGAGGGTCTCCCACGTGACCCGGTGACTGCCCGACCCACCGGCCACATTTCCCTCATTATTTCACATTCACAACTCTCCCCTCTCAACCGCATGTTTCTGCCCGATCCTCCATCATGGAATTAATTTCCATCTTCTGCAGCCCCGTGTTGCCCCAACCAGTCACCTCCCACCCCTGTCACTGTTTCCACCTTCCCACCTCCCCCTCACCTGGATCCACCTCTCACTCCCCAGCTCTTGCCCCATCCCCACCCCTCACCTCTTTTCTCTGACTATTTCCCGTCCACTCTCAGTCCAGAGGGAGGGTCTCGGCCCGAAATGTTGATGGTCCATTTCCCTCCACAGATGCTGCCCGACCCACTGAGTTCCTCCGGCAGTTTGTTCTTTGGTCTGTATGACCCGTGTTAGTGTGGGGAGCGGGATTTTACACCATATTCCCGGTACAATCTCAACAAAACACAAATAATTGTCACTTTGCCCGGACCATTGGCCCCGCTTGCAGGGCAACAGTCGGCTGGTGTTTGCCCCCCAATGTGGTGAATCGCCACCACCGTGGGCTCAGACATTTCCACAGATGAGCCCCTCCTGTCCCCACCGGGACAAACATCCTGTCCGCCCCCTCTCTCACCGTCTTCATCCTTTCAATAAAATCCCCCTCTCCCTCCCCGGGGAACCGGCATCAAACCGACGGGCCGAGCGGTCTCCTCCTACCTCTCAGCGATACATCAGACTCCGGCCGCAGGAGACACTTCACTAACCTTCTCCAAAAATGTACTTTATTCAGAAATACTACAAAATAAAGTTATTTACAAAAAAAATTTTTTGACTGAGTCCTTAGTCAATAGTTATTTACAATAAATCATGCATTGACTCTCAGTCCTTGTTCAAAATAAAGACATTTACAATAAATCATTCGTTGACTCTCAAACCTTAGTCAAGAATAAAACTTATTTACAATAAAAAGCCAGGCGTTGACTGTCATTCCTTTATCGAAGTTCCATTACAGTCTATACCTTTCTCCATTTCTAGCCACTCCTGTGACATGATGTTGATTCAACTATCCATACTGCTGATAAGGGGTACACTGCCCACCCGACCCTCCCACTCCCACGGGTGACGAACCTTAAACTGTGGCCCTTCCCCACCGGGCCCTTGCGGTGGCTGCACCGAGTTTCAGTGCATCCCTCAGCACGTACTCCTGCAGCCGAGAATGTGTCAGTCGGCAGCATTCTCCCATGGACATCTCCATGTGCTGGTAGGCCACAAAGTTTCGGGCCGACCAAAGAGCGTCTTTCACCGAGTTGATGATCTGCCAGCAGCACCGGATGTTGGTCTCCCTGTGCGTCCCCAAGAGCAGCCCATAAATCAGGGATCCTCGGATATTCAGCTGTTGGGCATGAGTCTCGATACCGTCCTGTCCATCCTGCTCCACACCCTCTCTGCGAACTCAGTGTACAAGATGTGGTTCACAGACTCCTCCTCATTGCAGACCTCCCGTGAGCAGCAGGGTGCGGAGACGACGCTCCGGGCGTACAGGAGGGATCTGACTGGGAGGGCCCCTCTCACCGCCAGCCAGGAGAGGTCCTGGCGCCTGTTGGCGATGAGGCATTTTGCCAGATGAACTGGACGGTCTGCTCAGGGAACCACCCCACTGTGTCCATCACGTCCTTCTCCCACGGAGCCTGCAGGACACTACATGCCGACCACTGCCTGGTGGCCCTGTGGTCAAAGGCGTTCTCCTGGAAGAACTTCTCTACGTAGGACAGGTATGCCGGCAATGACCATCTGGCAGAAGGCAGATTATTATCAAAATGGAGTCAAGTTAGGAAAAGGGGAAACACAATGAGATCTAGGTGTTCTTGTACATCAGTCACTGAAAGCAAGCATGCTAGTACAGCAGGCAGTGAAAAAAGCTAATAGCATGCTGGCCTTCATAACAAGGGGAATTGAGTATAAGAGCAAAGAGGTTCTTCTGCAGCTCTACAGGGCCCTGGTGAGACCACACCTGGAGTACTGTGTGCAGTTTTGGTCTCCAAGTTTGAGGAAGGACATTCTTGCTATATTGAGGGAGTGCAGCGTAGGCTCACAAGGTTAATTCCTGGGATGGCGGGACTGTCATATGTTGAAAGATTGGAGCAACTGGGCTTGTATACTCTGGAATTTAGAAGGCTGAGAGGGGATCTTATTGAAACATATAAGATTATTAAGGGATTGGACACGCTGGAGACAGGAAGCATGTTCCCGTTGATGGGTGAGTCCAGAACCAGAGGCCACAGTTTGAGAATAAGGGGTTGGCCATTTAGAACTGAGTTGAGGAAAATCTTTTTCCACCCAGAGAGTGGTGGATATATGGAATGCTCTGCCCCAGAAGGCTGTGGAGGCCAAGTCTCTGGATGCTTTCAAAAAAGAGATGGATAGAGCTCTTAAAGATAGTGGAATCAAAGGTTATGGGGATAAGGCAGGAAGTGGGTACTGATAGTGGATGATCAGCCATGAATGGCCTACGCCTGCACCTATTGTCTAAATGTCTGAAATGCTGTGAATAAGGCCTAACAATACCCAATTTTTGTTCTATTACACAATGAAAGTGAAGAGATTTGCATCCTTATACCTTGGTCACCAAGTAACAGAGTCTCTGGCTTGATGTCCCTGTGTGTAATTCCATTGTTGTGAAGATATTCCTGAAAGTAGGCAAAGACAAATATAAATCAGGTATTCTGAATTTACATCTTTTTCTAATTCTCCAAGCCCACAAAATATCAATCGTAGAAATGGAACAGGTTTCTGGCAGAATTAGTCAGATACAATTGCTGGACAATCGGTTCAGAGAATATTTTGTGACTTAATCTGGGTGCACACTAGACTTCCAGTGCCGATATGAAAGTTGAGTATGAAGGCTGGCCTGGAAGAATGATGAAACTTCTGAAGATGCTTTGGGAGGTCACCCATCCATGAACAGCATTTTACTGTCAAAGGGAACTATGGTGAGCTCCAAAATTGATCTCATTTGAAAATTGGGACAAAGCACTGTTAACCTCCTTACTGTTGGTTATAGTGCCAGTTCAATTCTGGCAGACAAAGCTCTTCGAGAGCAAACATGGGCAGGTAAATCCATCTATGATCATGCTCAGTAATGTACGTCGAAATAGAGAAAACTGCTGCTGCACGTCATAAACACTCACTTAAAACAAAGGGATAAATAATGAGGAGCGCATACCACTCCTGCTATCAGCTGCTGGAAAAACCCATCAGCATCTGCCTCGGGCAACCCCACGTCAGGCTCTGTGGGAAGGCAGATCACATTAATCAAAGGCTGAACTTGGGATCAGTTCGCAAATCATTAATATTGTGTGAAATTATGTCATTTTACATCATGCTCAAATTTAATCCCAAATCCCAGACCTCATTTCACTCAGGTGCCCAAGTAGATGGATTCTCCAACATGCCCTATTTAGACCACAGACCAAAAAACCTAGGACAACTGAAGCAGCTTACATACTGAACTTTAAAGCCTGTCCTACTTTGTCCCCGTAACATCTGGAAATGTATTATGTACAACTTCAGATGTTCCATTTCTCCCATAATTTAGTTTTCTGGGTGTTCTATAGGGAGAATGTCTGGGAGTGTATGCCAGCTTTTTCCAGCTCAGGACACAAAGGTGCAGTTACTAAAGAACCCACACAAGTATATCTGTAAAAGTGACAGCAACAGTATAACCAAAATTATTAAAATTAGCCAATCCGTATACAAAATATCTTTAACCCTTTCCCCCCTCACCCCAAACTTCTCCATTTTAAACCCTAAGTTTAAGCACAGATCCTACCTACTCTATCAAAGAGCTCTCCTCCACTGCAATACTCCAAAAATAAGTATTGGATATGGGCCTCAACGATGCCCATAAAAGCCGACAGTCTTTTCATGGTTCAACACCTTATTGATGCAGATTTCTCTCTTGATGTTATCAGGGTAGTCACGAGCATGTGTGGTGTCCACTTTCTTCACTGTCACTGCTTCCTCTGTTCATCGACTAATTGCCAGTTGTACCCTATGATCAAATACAAAACCGTTGTCTACATTGCAAAACTTCTCAATGCTCCATTGAGTTAAATGCATCAGAAACAGAGCATGAGCCAAATGGCTCTTCATCCCCGCTACCCCATGCAATAAGATCATTATTGATCTGGTTTTGGCCTCAACACCACTTTCCAACTCTCTCTCTGCACCTGTAGATTTCCATGTAGTTCATATGCCTGCAATATATTGTATATTCTATGGCTCCACCACAACTCTTAAAGTGGAGAATTCCAAAGGATCACAACCTGCAGAAGAAATTCCTCTTCAGCTCCTGATCAATGGGAAACCAGTTACTCAAACTATATCCCATTTTCTCGATATCCTCACTTGGAGAAACAACCTCTCAGCATCTTGTCTGACAACACCCTCAGAATCTTGCTTCAGTAAGATCACCTCTCTTTCTTCCCTACTCGCTCACCCCTCGCCCCCACACGTGAATCCCGATTCAAATATATCCTTCCTTAAAGACGAGATCTAAACTGTACACAGATCGCCAGGTGTTGTCTCACGAGCTCCCAATAAATTTGCTACAAAACATCCTTACCTTTGTTTTCCATAATCCTTACAATAACCTACACACCACTCTTGTGTGCTAGAGATTGAGTTTGCACTGCAACATTCTCTAATCACCTCTCTATTTAACCATCAAGTTTTTCATTCTTCCTTCCAGGGCAGGCAGGCAACTTCATATTTTGTTCTACATTTTATTTCAAAGGCCACCTTTCTGCTCGTTCACTTAACCTGTGCTCATCACGTCGCAGGCTCGTGTACTCTGCATCACCGGATAAGCCAGGTTGGAAACGGTATTCTCACTGTTAGAACCAAATACCAAATTCATCTATCTGCATTTTAAAGCAATAGTCAAACACTGATTTCAGCTAACAGTAGAAGTGAATTCTGGAATTTGCTGCACATCAGCTTTTAAACATCTTAATGGGAACTGAACGTACAACAAACCTGCCCTTTCTGCAACATTTTTTTTACAAAAGGCCAAAATGAAATAAAGCGATACAACATACGGAGGATGGAAACACGAGGAAATCTGCGGATGCTGGAAGTTCAAGCAACACACACAAAAATTGCTGGTGAATGCAGCAGGCCAGGCAGCATCTATAGGAGGAGGTACAGTCGACGTTTCAGGCTGAGACCCTATGTCAGGACTAACTGAAAGAAGGGATAGTAAGACATTATCCATTAGGCCACACGGTTGTGTTATGTGCGAAAGGCCGAGGGGGGAAATGGGGAACATGCTGACTGCTGCAAGGAGTTTCCACGTGTGAAATGGTTTCCTGACCAAGATAAAAGTACTCACATGCAGGGATTTCATCCCAGGTGAACATTCGACCATTGTTGCTAGTATCTCTCCATTCATTCCTGCTTTGGGATGTTCTCTTAAATTCAATATTCTCTTTCTGTCACACAGAAAGGAACTCTAAAAGGCACAAACCACTATCTTTTGCGGCTGTGTTATATTGTGGGATTGGAATAAGTGAAAATGGTCCACCACATTAAATACATTATTGATAGAGTGAACTCGATCTCTTTTTTAGGTATTTCAGCCGTTGGTCTGGTATTACAGAAACAAGCAGCCACGTGAATGTAAGCAACACACATAAAAGTTGCTGGTGAACGCAGCAGGCCAGGCAGCATCTCTAGGAAGAGGTGCAGTCGACGTTTCAGGCCGAGACCTCCTGATGAAGGGTCTCGACCTGAAACGTCGACTGGACCTCTTCTTAGAGATGCTGCCTGGCCTGCTGCGTTCACCAGCAACTTTGATGTGTGTTGCTTGAATTTCCAGCATCTGCAGAATTCCTGTTGTTTGCCATGTGTATGTGTCGGGTAAGCGTTAGGGTGTTCGGATCTGCGGCTGCGCACAGCCGGGCGTGCCCTTCAGCGCGTCATAATGTGGTAGGTATCGGATTATTGCATTTGCCCAAATCACGGAAAATCGTCATTCTCGAACCAGATGGCAAATTCTTATAATATCTGTTTACGAAATCGAGCAATATGATAACAAAGCTATTGAAATTTTATTTAATACAACATAAATTTATCTCATTTTACAACTCAAAACATTCACAGTTTCTCCGAGTTACAGAGCACGGATTCCATACTTTTGCCACAGCAAGTCAATAGCGTTTACGGTGCCTGCATTAGTTATTTCCATGTTTCCCGTGTTTGGCACAAATCTCTCTAAACTTTTCTTATCCACGTCCATGAATTCTGGTAAGCACGGCAAGCAAAGTTAATTGACATAGAATCTGAACACAAATGTTTTCACGATAAGTAGAGTCTGTAAGTGCTCTGAAGAAATTGAGAACTTAGAAACAAGAGAGAGTAGAGCAGATGAGGTGGCTGAGAGGTTAAGGCGATGGACTGCTAATCCATTGTGCTCTGCACGGCTGGGTTCGAATCCCATCCTCGTCGCGACATGTTTATCTGGGAGTCTCTTTGTTGAATCTGTCACTTTAAAACATCCAAGCTCCAACTTCTGTCACAGGGACGCCAGACGGTTTGTTATATAAGTCATGAAAAACAACATTCATCATTAGTTTACCGCCAAATTTGGCCTCAATGCCACAAGATATACTGTAGGAGCAGGATTAGGCTATTCATCTCATCGATGTTTCTCCGCTATTCCATCACGGCTGAGGCCTCACCTTGGGTATTGTGAACAGTTTTGGGTCCCTCGTCTCAGAAAATATGTACTAGCTTTGGAGAGAATCAAGAGGAAATTCACCAGGATGATTCCAGGAATGAAAGGGTTATCATACGAGAAACATTTGATGGCTCTGGGACTGTACTCACTAGAATTTAGAAGGATGGGAGGGGGATCTAATTGAAACTATTCAAATGTTGAAAGAACTAGACAGAGTAGATGTGGAAAAGATGATTCCCATGGTGGGGGAGTCTAGGACAAGAGGGCACAGCGTCAGGATAGAGGGGCGCCCTTTCAAAACAGAGATGCGTAGAGATTTCTTCAGCCAAAGGGTGGTGAATTTGTGGTATATATTGCCACATCCAGCTGTGGAGGCCAGGTCGATGGGTGTACTTAAGGCAGAGATTGGTAGGTTTCTGATTGGACATGGCATCAAAGGATACGGGGAGAAGGATGGAGACTGGAGTTCATGAGGAAAGAAAAAAAGGATCAGCCATGATTGAATGGCGGAGCAGACTCGATGGGCCAGATGGCCTAATTCTGCTCCTATGTCTTATAGTCCTGTGGTCATACATATTATCAGTCTCAACCCATTTCCCTTGCCTTCTCCTCGTCACATTTGACAACCTTATTACCTGTCCACCTCCTCAACCGCGGCTTTAAGTATGCCCAATTACTTGTCATTCACGGCTACCCGTGGCAATAAATTCCACAAACCCATAACTTTAAGCTACAGAATCTCTAAAGGGACGTCCTTATCTGAGGTTGTGCCTTCTGGCCCTCGACTCTAGCACTACATCAAAAGCCTCTCCAGGTCCTTTCTAACTCGACCTGTCAATATTCGAAAGATTTCAATGAGATCCCCGACTCATTCTTCCAAATTCCAGCGACCAAAGCCCACGGTCCTAAAATATTCCTCATACATAACCCTTTTATTCCGGGCATCATTATCGTGACGGCCCTCTGGACTCTGTCCAATGCCGGCACATCCGTTTTAGATAAGGACCCGAACCGTTCACCATATTCCAACTGCGGCCCCACCGAAACCTTATAAAGGCTCAGCATTACATATCTGTTTTTATTTTCTAATTCTCTCGAAATAAATGCTGACACTGCATTTACCTTTCTTATATCTGTCTCAAACTGACAATTAACCTCTAGAGAATCCCGCACTAGGCCTCTGAACTCCTGTTACACCTCTTCTTTTCTGATTTGTCCCGATCAGAAAATAGTCATAATCAGAAAAAAGGGATACGAGAGGATCATGGGACAGGAGGTCCAGGAAGAAAGACAAGGGGGGGGGGTTGTATCCCTTTTGCCTATCACCTGTCCAGCTCTTGGCTCCATCCCTCCCCCTCCTGTCTTCTTCTATCATTTTGGATCTCCCCCTCCCCCTCCAACTTTCAAATCCCTTACTCACTCTTCCTTCAGTTAGTCCTGACGAAGGGTCTCGGCCTGTAACATCGACTGCGCCTCTTCCTAGAGATGCTGCCTGGCCTGCTGCGTTCACCAGCAACTTTGATGTGTGTTGCTTGAATTTCCAGCATCTGCAGAATTCCTGTTGTTTGCGTTTTTAAAATCTACGTTTGAATTGTCCGCAAATTTGGCCGCAAAAGCACCAGTTTCATCAACCGGATTCATTGACATATGATGCCCTAATTCTGACTAGTCCCCTTTATTCTCACTGTCTGCCTCCACCCAGTCAGCCATTCGTCTATCTATGGCGGTATCTTTACTGTATTATGAGGAACGTTTATCTTTTTTAGCAGACTCCTGTGCTTCACTTTGTCAACGACCTTCTGAAAATCCAAGTAAACAACATTCAGTGACTCTCCTTTGTTTATTCTGCTCCAATTTATCTCTCAATATGTTTCGTTCCGCACTCCACAGACCCTCGATGGACAAGGGAGGGAACTGCTGCAGGCAGGCACAAGAGAGGGCGCGCTGAGGTCAGAGTTCAGCTGCGGAAAGTGACTGAGAGGTCAAACGCCCTGCTCTGAATTCAATAAAACAGCAGCCAGACCTGAGAAATAAGTGACACAGGGAATTTAATGTCCCTAGTCTTTCCATCACTTACTGAAGAGATGTATCTATCAGTTAAATATGATGGATGCAAATTCATCCGCGGGAAATGGCCGTGATGTCATATGATTGGTGCTGTGATTTGGTTACCTACTGTTTCCAGTAAGAACGGTCATCTGAAGGGGAAGGGCGCGCCTATGTTGCTGTCGCCTTTGACCGGTAGTTATCTCTGGGAGTTGTAATCTCGGCACAGCTGCTACTTTGCCGATTGCTGTAATGGTGCAACTGGGTGCAACTGTTGAAGACAGTTTTATTATCGGGCTGACTCTGAGACCAGTGCGGCTCCAGGCAGCTGGGCCAAAGTTAAAACCAGGAGAGGGAAAATGTCTCGTGTTCAAAAGGGGAAAAAAATGAAAAATGTGTAATAGTTCATGATATTTCACAGCGTCCTTCCTTCTGCTGCCTCTGAGTAATACCTCCACAGCGGACTTCGCCCTGAGCTGTGACTGGAGTTTATAGTGTGACAACAAACTGGTCCCAAGCTGAAGAATAAATCGAAGCGCCGACACCAACCGAATCGAACCAACTGCAGGTTGCGATTCCTCTCTGCAGCAGACACATTTTTCTAGAGAAAACGTGGCCACTGCTATGGTGCTCTGAATTAATAACTTTTGACTTGGAACACATGTTACAAAGACTCATTGATGTAAAATGAGTATTTGCGTGTTTGAAGAAAAGCGTGATGAAACAGGGTGTAGCGTAAAGGGTGAAGTTCAGGTTATGAGTGTGTTATTATCTGAAGGTGTGTTCAAGGTGTGTTTACCTACTGTTACGGTTCATAAAATTTTAACGAGTTTATTCGCTGAAGCAGGTCTAAGGCCGCTGATACCACAGAACACATTGACAAATGAAAGATCCAGCTAATTTTATGTTCAGGAGTTTTCTATCGACCTCTGACGCAGAACGGTAAGTGTAAGTATAAAATAAATTAGACATCAGGCAAATTCACAGGCGAGAATGGTCGTAATTTGATATGATTGCTGCTGGGATATGGTAACGCGTTTCCAGTGTGTGAGTAGTAAAGTGAAGGAGAAGGGGGTTCTTAATCTGCTGTTGACTTTGACCCGTAGCTATCTGGGAGAGGTGATAATCTCAGCATGTTTCTCCCCGACTGGCCCATTAATCCAATAGACCACCATCAGACAACTGCTAAAGCTGGCTTTATAAACGGGCTAACTTTAAGATCAGCGCAAGTCTACGCGATGGGAGAGCAGTTAAGACTGGAGAAAGGAAGGATCCAGTGTTCATAAATATATATATATTCCAAAGGCAAAATATATGATCACACCTAACAGAGTTCTTCCGTCTGCGGTGCCTGTGCAGTAAACACGCAGCGGTCTTTGCCCTGAGCTGTCACTGGAGTTTATAGTCCGGCAATAAACTGGGCCCAGGGTGAATAATAAATCAAAGCGCCGACACCAACCGAATGGAACCAGGATCCGGGTTGTGATTGCTCTCTGGAGCAGATCAAATTTTCCAGTGGAAGTTACTCATTGCAATTGTGCACTGTCGTAGTAGCTCGGGTTGGAACCGTATGTTCGAAATGCGCATTCAAGCGATACAAATGCTTTAACATGAGCGTTGTGGAACAGGATGTGGCGTTACGTGCTGAAAAGTGTGCTGTTTAGGTTTATGAGAGTGTTATCAACTGACCCTTGCTCAGGGTGTGTTCCCTCACAGTTAGGGCACATAAAATTCAGCTCAAACACGAGGAAATCTGCAGATGCTGGAAATTCAAGCAACACACATCAAAGTTTCTGGTGAACGCAGCAGGCCAGGCAGCATCTCTCGGAAGAGGTACAGTCGACGTTTCAGGCCGGGACCCTTCGTCAGGACTAACTGAAGGAAGAGCTAGTAAGAGATTTAAAAGTGGGAGGGGGAGGGGGAGATCCAAAAAGATCCAAAGTAAAATTCAGCTGCTTCGATAGGCTGGGACCAGACTCAGGAGTTGAGCACAAGGTAAGAACAAAGACTATACGGGGAAAAGTCACGGTGTTTCAATGTGCCCATTCGTCGCGGCAATGCGTCTAGTGTTACTACCAGATCAATACGGTCTCTAAAATCGCACGGCTTGTTGGATCTGTTTTTTTCTGTATGCGTATTTTTTTTTTTTTAGCAATAACGGGGTACAGCAGGCAATGATATTTAATACAAACTTTCTCCAAGTAAATTCACTGGCTGTTGATAAAAACATACCGAAGTGCAGACACAGTGGGCGCTTTATTATGTTCGTTCTGTACCTAATGAAGTGGAAACTGAGTGTATGTTCGGGACCTTCTGCTACTGTTGCTCGTCCAGTTCAATGCTCGGTATGTTACCCGTTCAGTGATGCTGCACTGCACACTACTTTTATAACGTGTGCATATTTGATTTGCTGCTGCTTTCCTATCAGACGGAATCAGTCTGGCCAATCCTCTTGATCTCTCTCAATAGGGCCATGTTCTCGCCCACAGAACTGCCGGTTTCCTATCAGACGGAATCAGTCTGGCCAATCCCCTTGATCTCTCTCATTAGGGCGATGTTCTCGCCCACAGAACTGTCGCACACTTGATTTGTCTTTTATTTTGGTTTTTGTTTTTTGCACGATTCTCTGTAAACGGAACAATTTGTGCGTGAGCGTCCCAGGAGCTGAATAGTTTCTGAGATATTGGCACCAACAATCCTCCCACGGTCAAAGACGTTTGGATCACTTTTGTTCCCCATCTTGAAGTTTCCCCTGAACACCCTTCATACGTATTGACCATGCCTGCATGTTTTTATGTTTTGAGCTGCTGCCACATGATTCACTGGATCGCATTGACGAGCTGGTATACATATCCACCGAATAGAGCGGCTAATGGTTGTATTTCCTATTCAGACGGCCCTCCCCTATCTCTAATATGAGCATTTATGAGATCTGGACCTAATTACTCCCGATGCCCCTGTTTTCAAAAACATAGCCAATTAACGGTCCAATTCTGTGCCAGGCGTCGCGGCATAAAACCATAAGATATAGGAGCAGAAATAGGTCGTTCAGCCCCTCGATTCTGCTTCGCCATTCAATCGTGCGCGGCTCCACTTCATCCACTCACGCCCACTCCCCCGCTTTCACCCCAAACCCTTTAATGCCCTGGCTAATCAGGAACCTGTCTATCTCTGCCTTAAATGCACCCAGTGACTTGGCCTCCATAGCCGCTTGTGGATTTCCACAGATTTACCACCCTCTGTTTAAAGTAATTTCTCTGCATCTCATTTTTTTTTAGTTTTTAAAGGACGTCCTTTAATCCTGAAGTCATGCCCTCTTGCCCTAGCATCCCCTACAATGGGAAGTAACTTTGTCATATCTAATCTTTTCAGTCCTTTTAACATTTGGAATGTTTCTATGAGATCCCCCCCTCATTCTCCTGAACCCCAGGGAATACAGCCCAAGAGCTTCCAGACGTTCCTCCTACAGTAACCCTCTCATTCCTCGAATCATTCTACTGAATCTTTTCTGAACCCTGTTCAATGTCAGTATATCCTCTCTATCATAAGAAGCCCAAAATTGCACAATACTCTAAGTGTGGTCTTACGATTGCCTTATAGAGCCTCAACATCACATCCCGGCTCTGATATTCTACACCTCTAGAAATGAATGCCAACATTGCATTCACCTTCTTCACAACCGACTCAACCTGCAGGTTAACCTTTCGGGCATCTTGCACAAGGACTCCCAAGTTTTTGGCATCCCTGCATTTTAATGCTTTCCCCATGTAAATAACAGTTTGCCAGTTTATTTCTTCCACCAAAGTGCATGATCATACACCTTCCAACATTGTATTTCATTTGCCAATTCATTGCCTATTCCCCTAAATATCTAAGTCTCTCTGCATGCTCTCTGTTTCCTCAGCACTACCCATTCCTCCGTCTACTCTTTTTTTTCTGCCGACCAGCCAGTGCTCCATCCATACTAGTAACTTCCCTGTAATTCCATGGGCTTTTATCTTGCTAAGCAGCCTCATGTGCGGCACCTTGTCAAATGGCCTTCTGAAAATCAAAGTACACCATTTCTACTGCATCTTCTTTGTATACCCTGCTTGTAATTTCTTCAAAGAACTGCAGTATCTTCCTTTCAGGAAACGATGCTGGCGTTGGCCTGTCTTGTCATGTGGCTCCAGTACGCTGTAATCTCATCCCTAACAATCGATTCCAACAACTTCCCAACCACTGATATCAGGCTAACAGGTCTACAGTTTCCTTTCTGCTGCCTCCCACCCTTGTTAAGTAGCGGAGTAACATTTGCAATTTTCCAGTCACCCGGTACAATGCCAGAATCTACCGATTCTTGAAAGATCATCGTAAACGCCACCGCAGTCGCTAGAGCTACTTTCTTCAGAACCCGTGGGTGCATTCCATCAGGTCCAGGAGATTTATCCACCCTCAGACCATTAAGCCTCCTGAGTACCGTCTCAGTCGTAATTTTCGCTGCAGGAACCTCACTTCCATGACACTTTTGAATGTCCGGTGTACTGCTGACGTCCCGGTGAATTAATCTGAGCTCACTAATCCGATCAAAACCGAATACAGTAACTGCTTGGGGTGCGGTGGGGGGGGGGAGTGGAGAAGCGTATCGACTGACAAACCCATCTTTTTGTTTCTGATTATCAAGTGGAAGTAATATTTACTCCGGAGTGCACGTTTACCCACAAAAACAATAACGGACTCAAAGAGATCCGAATCGGGAGACCCAGTACAAGGTAGGTTACTGAGAAATATATATTTAGTCACAAAACAAGAAATTTGAGAATGTTGGAAATCCAGAGCAACACACACAAAACTCAGCAGGTCAAGCAGCATCTCGGGAGATGAATAGAGAATCAACGTCCGGATGAAAAGCCCCGGATCTGAAACGTCGACCGTAATACTCCTGTCCATAGAAGCTGCCTTATCTGCTCAATTCTTCCAGAAGTTTGTGTGTGCTGCTCTCTAACTTTCGGTGAAGGTATTCCTATGAAATACAGTCATCTCACCGTTGCACGCAACTGTTCAATAAACTTCAGATATTGCCGAATTGTTGTCCGGGTGACTAAGAAACACGTGGCCTTAAATGTATTATTTCTCTGTTCGGTTGTTTGTGATGAGGGTCTCCCTTCATTGTCTGCGAGCTGCAAGGAGAGTTATTCACACAACACCAACACCACCGCAACGAGTCCACACGGCGCCCCTATCCCCAGACCGCATGTCGTCCCGATCCCCAGGTCAGTGATCTTATCAAGGTCCGGTGACTGCCACTCGGCAGTCAGAGTGTCATCTCGGGTGCAGACCCAATGAAACAAGATAAGGGACGTATCGAGGTTATGCTCCATGCTGTCAGTTACGTACTCTATCTAATAAAACATTGAAGATTGTCGCATTAGGGAAATCGAATGGTATTCCAATAGTCTTGCTTAATTTTGCAGGATATATTTTACAGGCAATTGATGAAATTCTTATCCATTAAATAATTAAAATAAATCTTCGGTGAGGGAAATGTGAAACGCAAACAGAGTGTACTGGAAGTGTTCAGTAGATTGGGGAACAGCTGTGGACAGGCTCAATTCTGATTATGGTCCCTCGACCTGAAAAAAAGTATTACACCGTCTGTCTTGTTGAATAATTCCAGCATTTAAAATTATTTTGAAGATTTTTTGTAAAACTTGCTGTATTGGATGTAACGATCCAATGGTAACCAGATGATATGCTCCAATAAATCCTGAACGAAATTTAGGCGCTGAAGACCTGCCAGTGAAAATATAGTGGTTTAAGGCAAGACATCGTGATGCTGTACGCGGGACTGGCTTTCCACATTGCCTCAAACAAGATATGTAGTCTTGCCAGTGACGTCAATACTTCGTAATTTAAAAAAAAATGGAAGGAGACTCTGAGAATCAGGTGTGATGGAGAAATGTGTACAATTTGGCGAAGTGAGGAATAGATGTGCCAAGGTCAGCAGAAGTGTTTGAGCACTCGCTGCTGTACCAGATGTCCATTGATCACCATAGCGCCACTAGTGGCCGGAGGGCACAAGCTGTATGTGTTTCCTGCTCAGGACCTCCAACCTGCATTGCCATTCTGTTGACTTGACAAGCCAGTGTGACACCTCACTCTTGCTCATGTCACGGGATTGCCTGGAAAAGCACGGGCATCTCATCCAGTCATCCGGCCATAAAGTATCTTCCAGAAGTTCTATGGGTGTGTGCAGAAGGATCAAGCCTTATCATGATTTCATTGGGAAGGACTATATTTTTGGCAGTATGTTGCTCTGTACAGATATCAGCTTTCTCCTTTATACCTAAATTAATACCGGACCCTATTCTTGGTTTTGTTTCTTGCAGAGAACTAGAATCTGTTAACACCTGTCTTCACAATGGCTGATGGAGCCAGCGAGGGACGAGACTCAGAGGCGTCAACATCAGAAAAACACCCGGGTACGCAGCCATCCTGTCATTTCCACCAAAGTGGCCAGTCGTATATTTGTTATTCGTACTGTATCTGCCAGGTATTTCTCAACTTCCTGGACAAATTTAAATCTGTCGCAGCCTGTCTCTTCGATTCTCGCCTTCCATCCAGATTTAGGTCATTCAGAAACATGGAGATGTTTCATTTATTTCCCTCGTGGAAATAGCCTTTCTGAATATCTCGGGTCCTGGCATTGATTCCGGTGGTACCACTCCTCACTCATTGCCATTCGGAAAACAATCACTTTATGCCTAATCTATGTAATTCGACCAACACGTTCGTATCCGTATCATTACTTTATCCGCAACCCCTCGTGGTTTACGCTTGCCTGATAATCTGTAATGCGTGATTTTACTGAAAATCCTAATATTCTACATTCGCTGGTCCCACCTTATATATTCTGCTAGTTGCATCCTCAAAAGTATTGCAAGGGGTTAAGCCAGTGTGATTTCTGTTTCACAAAGCATTGTTGAATTTGTTAGGCCTTTTGAATTTTCTCCTGATACAGCTTCTACAATGGCCGAGAATTGTTCACATCACTGATGTCAGGCTAAGCAGAATACTGTTCCTAATCTTCGTTTTAACTTCTACTTTCACAGACCTGTGTAATGTTAACCACCTCAAACCATTCATTCAGCTCAAGAAGTAGGTAAATGCAGGTGGGATTAATGAGAATTGAAATATACTGAAGTCGATCTAAGGTGCAACTGCACGCAATACTCCAAACAAGACCTCACGAACGACTCATACAGCTCCAATTTCTCTACTCAGTAGCTAGGTTAACAAAATTAAATGTTCCAGGACTCTCTTTAATACCCTGTCTCCACGTGACGCCACTATCAATTAATTAAATTCCTTGGAGTTGGATCTATATCTCTCAGTGCCATGTCTTTCGCTGTGTAAGTCCTTCCCTGATTTGTGCTTCAAAATGGTAACACCTGTGTGTGTCTATTTCTGATTGTGTTTGGTAACATGGTGCACCGACCTTAGGTTCTAGATGGAAAGGTGTTGAGCAATAAAGGTTGGATAATGTCTTTAGTTTCCTTCACTTCGCTCCACAGGTCCGAGCTCAGTAATCACCGAGCTCCTGGCAAACTGGAACGATTTCAAGCTTCTGCAGTTGATTGACTTCTACCGGGACAGGCTGGAGCAGGCGATGGAAGGAGTGGTGCACGGAATGAGCCTGGCGTTAACGTTCGAGAATCAGTTCAGTGAAGAGGAACATCGGGTAAGTGAGCGAGAGAATGGGTTTGAATGTTCACACATCATAGGTGTCCAAAATCTGACTCATCGGATATTAAAGCAGATAAATGAACAACTGGGAAATAAATACTGAATATACAGTGGCATGCAAAAGTTTGGGCACCCTTGGTCAAAATTTCTGTTACTGTGAATAGTTAAGCGAGTAAAAGATGACCTGATTTCCAAAAGGCATAAAGTTATAGATGACACATTTCTTTAATATTTTAAGCAAGTGTTTTTTTTTTAAATTTCCATCTTTTACAGTTTTAAAATGACAAAAAAGGAAAAGGGCCCAAAGCAAAAGTTTGGGCACCCTGTATGGTCAGTACTCAGTAACACCCCTTTTGGCAAATATCACATTATATAAACGCTTTCTGTAGCCAGCTAAGGGTCTTTGAATTCTTGTTTGGAGGATTTTCGCCCATTCGTCCTTGCAAAAGGATTCTAGTTTACTGAGATTCTTGGTCCGTCTTGCGTGCACTGCTCTTCTGAGGTCTATCGACAGATTTTCGATGACATTTAGGTCGGGGGACTGAAAGGGCCATGGCAAAACCTTCAGCTTGCACCTCTTGAGGTAGTCCATTTTGTATTTTTGAGGTGTGTTTAGGATCATTATCCTGTTGTAGAAGACAGACGGTGTGATGTTTGCTTCCAGAAATTTGCTGGTATTTAATCAAATTCATTCTTCCCTCTACCAGTGAAACGTTCCCCGTGCCACTGGCTGCAACACAAGCCCAAAGCATGATCGATCCACCCCCGTGCTTAACAGTTGGAGAGCTGTACTTTTCATGAAATTCTGCACCCTTTTTTCTCCAAACATACCTTTGCTCATTGCGGCCAAAAAGTTCTATTTCAACTTCATGTTTCCAAAATGCACTAGGTTTGTTTAAGTGTTCCTTTGCAAACTTCTGACGCTGAATTTTGTGGACGCAGAAAAGGTTTTCTTCTGATGACTCTTCCATGAAGGTCATATTTGTGCAGGTGTCGCTGCACAGTAGAACAGTACACCACCACTCCAGAGTCTGCAAAACTTTCCTCAAGGTCTTTTCCAGTCAAACAGGGTTTTGATTTATCTTTCTAGCAATCCTACGATCAGTTCTCTTGAAAGCTTTCTTCGTCTTCCAGACCTCAACTTGACCTCCACCGTTCCTGTTAACTGCCATTTCTTAATTTCATTATGAACTGAGGAAATGGCTACCTGAAAACGCTTTGCTATCTTCTTATAACCTTCTCCTGCTTTGTGGGCATCATTTATTTTAATTTTCAGAGCGCTAGGCAGCTGCTTAGAGAAGCCCATGGCTGCTGATTGTTGGGACAAGGTTTGAAGATTCCGGGTATTTATAAAGCTCTGAAATTTGCATCACCTGGTCTTTCCTAACGATGATTGTGAACAATCCATAGCCCTAACAAGTTAATTAAGGTCTGAGACCTTAGTAAAAGTTATCAGAGAGCTCAAATCTCTTGGGGTGCCCAAACTTTTGCATGGTGCTCCTTTCCTTTTTTTCACTCTAAAATTGTACAAAACAAAAATAATACACTAATCTTGTTTAAAATGTTGAAAAGAATGTTTCATCTTTAACGTCATGTCTTTTGGAGATCAGTTCATTTTCTACTCACTTAACGATTCACAGTAACAGAAATTTTGACCAGGGGTGCCCAAATTTTGCATGCCCTGTACAATCACAAAATTATGAATCTGCACCAATGACAGAAAAGGGGTGAAAATATCCCCCGGACTGGTGGGTGATTGCTCATTTTCACAGCGAGGGAAGCGGGTAACTGTTGTATAGGCTTAACATAATGGACATTAAATAGAAATATGATACGGTATTTCCGTTTAGGACGATCGCAGAGCGTGACCGTAGGATTTCAGTGAAAACCTGGGCATCATCTGTGGGTGTCACAGGAACTCGACAGTGTTCTCTTTTGGGTGGAGGTGCTTGTGTTATAATTTGTAACTGCAAACTGTGTCTTTCGTGGTACACTACCATGTTGTGATGTTGTGATGTAATCACTGAAGAAACGCCACCAGAAAAGAAAATGGAAATACAGTGGGTGCCAGTCGCCGTCATGTTGGATACTGGCAGACTGAGAAGATTAATCGCATCATCTTTTCTGTAACTTCTCTGAGACTGAACACGTGCTATAAAAAAGCTTCTTGACTTCTTTGTTCATCTGCTTTATGATAAATCATATTTTATGATTTCTTATTGACACTGTCAAATCTGATGAGGAATTATTTATGGGTTGGAATCATTGTAACAAAGTGGTCACAGACCAGCCAGGATCTCATTGACTGGTGGGCCAGGTTCACGGTGAATGCCCCTCTCTGTTCTCTGCTCTGAATGTACAGCCCATCTCCAGAGAGGATCGGCATCCGGCCGTGTGATCCCGATAAAGGGAACATCGCTTACTTCGCATTCTCTGTGAATCTGGCAGTCCCCAATATGTTCATTTCTGCACCTCACAGAAAATCTCTGATCTCGCTGATAAGGGAGAGTTGGCGGATGGTTCTAAACTCCTCTTGAGCCTGGTGATTGAGAGAGGCTCCCGCGCCCGGAGGGTGATGTGGGAATCGTTTGTGAAAATGCGGAATGGCGTCCCAAAGTTGGACAAAATACTTAAAGAAATACAGGAATATGGTGAGATAATAGTAGAGATTAATGTCAATTCGGATTCAAACAATGCACACTCTATAATTCTGATTTCACCAAACTGTTTAAAATTAAACAGGTTGTGCACCGTACGAGCGATCAGACCCCGCTCAAGGTTTACGGGAGATCCCCAGTGAGCTGAAAGGTAGGTGAAGAAAATGCTGTTTCCACCAACCGCTGACACTTGCGCAGAACGGTCATGTTGATGAGTCACGGGGGTTTGACCAGGTAAATGTTGTCACTGTGACACAGTACATACTAAGGCACATAGAAACATCGTCTCCTGGAGGAAGAGTTTACAAAGGACATAATGAGGAACGAGGCTGAGAGTCGGGACTTGAGGAAAGGGGTGACTCCTCTCTGGTGCCTGGAACTACAGCTGCTTGCACCGGGGTCAGAGCAGACAAAGGAGCAATCCGGTGGAGGGGAAATCTGGGAAACCTCTACACCCCAAAAGGTCAAAACCTCACCCGACCTGCCTCTTTCCTCCTTCCCCACTGCCGAACATCCCTCATCCTAATTCATTTCTCTAAACTCCGTCAGTCCCCGCAGATAATCAGTTCTTCGAGTTGGACATCGATTGAAGTTCTAGTCACAGAATACCAGCAACAGCTTCCCTTTAAATAGAAAACCAGGTCATATTCCAACTAACCTGTCCAATCCCAAAAAAACAACTGTAACCCAGTCTGTTTATATCTGCACTCTCTTAATGCAAACAGTGGGAAGTCCATCAGGAGACAGTGGAGGTGAGGGGAGGGTGGGGGGGGGCAGTGAGGGTTGAAAACTCTACAGAACTGAAATTCATGTCTGCCTGTGGTGTGTGATGGAAACTGTGGACGGGTAAGAGCTGTCAATTAGGTCAGAGAAACCCAGTGTTGTGTTAATGCGGCGAGGAAGCTGAAAAGAACTGAAGAAATCGATAAAAAAAATGTTGAGATAAATTACATGCTCCAGACTGATGAGAAGCTCACTTCATCCATAAGCACATTGCGTCTGTGAAAATGGAGCCCTGGGCAGTGCAAGTGCTCAGAGTCCGAAAAGCTTCATATTCACAGACAGTGTTGTATCATCCAACTGCACATCTAACAGAGGAGAGGACGAAGGAAAGACAGATATTGCAACAGTTATTAATCTTACAGTAGCCAATGTTGTATCTCAGTATTCGAAAGTCTTCATCAGAAACATGAGGAATCCCTGCCAGTGTCCTGGTTCAGCGTCTCTCATTTCCAAGAACAAATTCCAAATATGTTATTGTTCTTATGGGACCTGAGATAGGCTAATTAGGAACTTTAGAAAGACCTCTCAGTCTCTGTCACTTCCGTAATTATTGTTTCGGTCCATATTCTGCCACCAAAGCCCCTCAGTTTCCTTGCACCACTGACTTAGTATATCTCTACAAATTGCCTGCAAAATTATTCTTCAATGTTCTTCATGCTGCTTGCCAAGGGAACAGATACAGCTGTAGAATTCTCACACCGACTTAGAAACATAGATACATAGAAAACCTACAACACAATGCAGGCCCGTCGGCCCTCAATGCTGCGCCTAACATTGAGTAATGTCAGTTACTTCAGAAATTACCTATGTTTACACATAGCCCTCTATTTTTCGAAGCTCTATGTACCTATCCAGGAGTCTCTTTAAAGACGCTATCGTACCCGTTCCCACCACCGGCAGACCATTCCAAACACTGACCACTCTCTGCGTAAAAAAACTTACCCCGACATCTCCTTTTTACCTACTTCCAAGCACCTTAAACCTATGTCCTCTCATGCTAGCCATTTCAGCCCTGGGAAAAAGCCTGTGACTATCCACACGATCAGTGCCTCTCATTATTTTGTACACCTCTGTCAGGTCACTTCTCATCCTCCAGGGAGAAAAGGCCGAGTTCACTCAACCTCTTCTCAAAATGCATGCTCCCTAATCCAGGCAACATCCTTGTAAATCCCCTCTGCACCCTTTCTATATTTTCCATATTCTTCCTGTACTGAGGTGACCAGAACTGAGCACAGTATTCCAGGTGGGGTCTGACCAGAGTCCTATGTAGCCGTAACATTACATCTCGATTCTTAAACTCAGTCCCACGGTTGATGAAGGCCAATGCACCGTATACCTTCTTAATTACAGAGTTAACCTGCGCAGCAGCTTTGAGTGTACTGTGGACTCGGACCCCATGATCCCTCCGATCCTCCACACTGCCAAAAGGCTTACCATTGATATTATATTTTGCCATCATATTTGACCTACCAATATAAACCACCTCACGCTTATCTGGGTTAAACTCCATCTGCCATCTCTCCGCCCAATTTTGCATCCTATTGATGTCCCGCTGTAACCTCTGACAGCCCTCCACATTATCCACAACTCTCTCAAGCTTTGTGTCATCAGCAAATGTATTAATCCATTACTCCACTTCCTCATCCAGGTCAATGATAAAAATCACAAAGTGAAAGGGACCCCGAACAGATCCCTGAGTCATCGACCTCCATGCAGAATATGAACCACCTACAACCACACTTTGCCTTCTGTGGGCAAGCCAGTTCTACATCCACAAAGCAATGTCCCCTTGGATCGTATGACTTCGTACTTTCTCAATAAGCCTTGCATCGGGTACCATGCCAAATGCCTTGCTAAAATCCATTATACTGTACATCTACTGCTCTACCTTCATCAATGTGTTTAGTCACATCCTCAAAAAAAATCAATCAGGCTCGTAAGGCACGACATGCCTTTGATAAAACAATGCTCACTATTCCTAATCATATTATGCCTCTCCGAATGTTCATAAATCCTGCCTCTCAGTGTCTTTTCCATCGGTCTACCAATTCCTGAAGTAAGATTCACTGGTCTATAATTTCCAGTGCAATCTCTACTCCCTTTCTTGAATAAGGGAACAACATCTACAAACCTACAACCCACTGGAACCTCTCCTGTCCCGATTGATGATGCGTTGATAGTTGCCAGAGACTCATCAATCTGCTCCGTCGCCTCCCGTAGTAACCTGGGGTGCATCTCGTCTGGTCCCGGAGACTTTTCCAAAAACTCCAGCACGTCCTCTTTCTTCATGTCTGTATGCTCGCCAAGATCCTTTTCCGTAGTGAATACTGAAGCAAAGTACTTACTAGGAACCTCTGCTATCTCTTCCGGTTCCATACTCAGTTTTCCACTGTCACACTTGATTGGTCCTATTCTCTCTTATCATCTTGCTGTTCACATACTTGTAGAATGCCTTGGGTGGTTTCCTTAATCTTTCCCGCCAAGGCCTTCTCATGGTCCCTTCTGGCTCTCCTAATTTCATCCTTAAGCGCCTTCCTGCTAGCCTTATAATCTTCTAGGTCTCTAGCATTGCCTAGATTTTTGAACCTTTCGTAAGCTTTTCTTTTCTTCTTGACGAGATTTTCAACAGCTTTTGTACACCACGGTTCCTGTACCCTGCGCACCTATGCAGAATGCCACGCAAATATCCCCTGAACGTTTGCCACATTTCTGCCATACATTTCCCTGAGAACATCTGTTCCCAATTTATGATTCCAAGTTCCTGCCCAATTACTTCATATTTCTCCTCACTCCTAACTTGTCTGTTCCTACGTCGCTCTAATGCTATGGTAAAGGAGACAGAATTGTGATAACTATCTCCAAAATGCTATTCCACTGAGAGATCTGACACTTGACCAGGTTCATTTCCCAATACCAGATCAAGTACAGCTTCTCCTCTTGTAGGCTTATCTACATATTATATCGGGAAACCTTCCTGAATACACCTAGCAAACTCCACCTCATCTGAAGCCCTTGCTCTAGGGTGATTGCAATCAATATTTTGGAAATTAAAACCTCCCGCCACGCCAACCCGGTTATTCTTGCATCTTTACAGAATCTGTCTCCCCATCTGCTGCTCGATGTCCATGTTACTATTGGGTGGTCGATAAAAAAACGCCCAGTAGAGTTATTGACCTCTTCCTGTTTATAACTTCCACCCACAGAGACTCAGTAGGCAATCCCTCCATAACTTCCTCCTTTCCTGCAACCGTGACATTATCTCTGACCAGCAGTGCCACGCCCACCCCTTTTGTCTTCCTCCCTGTTCTTTCTGAAACACCTAAATCCTGGCACTCTAGGTAACCACTTCTGAACATGCAATAGATACTCCCCTGGATCTTTAAAGAACAACTTCTCTACTAGTTTGCCATTCTCTAATGTAACTGTTTATACAATCCATGCTTTCCTACGTTCCCTGTCTCACTCGAATACGTTGAATGAATGGCTACTGAGAAAACATGCCTGCATCGTTTAGCGCCAGATCACCGGTGTTTTTCTCAGAACTCTCAACTCTCTAAGAAGATGATATAAACGGTATTTGCTGGCCCCGGATACATGGTGAAGACTAAAATGTCATTTTCAAGATCCGTTACACAATAAACGTCTATGTAGAGTATACCTGTTATTTGGAAACCCCACACACCCCTGGCAGGATCCTAATGCGCTGTGAAACCCTGCACATCTCTGGCAGGGTACTGACACACCGCTAGACACCACACACCCCTGGCAGGATCCTAATGCGCTGTGAAACCCTGCACATCTCTGGCAGGGTATTGACACACTGCTAGACACCACAGACCCCTGGCAGGATCCTAATGCGCTGTGAAACCCTGCACATCTCTGGCAGGGTACTGACACACCGCTAGACACCACAGACCCCTGGCAGGATCCTAATGCGCTGTGAAACCCTGCACATCTCTGGCAGGGTACTGACCCACCGCTAGACACCACACACCCCTGGCAGGATCCTAATGCGCTGTGAAACCCTGCACATCTCTGGCAGGGTAGTGACACACCGCTAGACACCACACACCCCTGGCAGGATCCTAATGCGCTGTGAAACCCTGCACATCTCGGGCAGGGTACTGACACACCGCTAGACACCACACGCCCCTGGCAGCATCCTAATGCGCTGTGAAACCCTGCACATCTCTGGCAGGGTACTGACACACCGCTAGACACCACACACCCCTGGCAGGATCCTAATGCTCTGTGAAACCCTGCACATCTCTGGCAGGGTACTGACACACCGCTAGACACCACACACCCCTGGCAGGATCCTAATGCGCTGTGAAACCCTGCACATCTCTGGCAGGGTACTGACACACCGCTAGACACCACACACCCCTGGCAGGGGCTGACACGCTGCGAGACTCCACAAGCCTGTTGCCGTCTACCTACACGCTGCGAGATGCCATACACTCCTGCAAGAGCCGTCACACAATGTGAAACCCTTTAACTACTTTACAAGGCTCTGGAGCACTCTGAGGTCCCGCACACTCCTGTCAGGATCCTGACATACCGTGAGGTTTCACATTCTTCAGGTGTACTTTCACTGCAAGTAACTTTCCCACACCTCATCCAGACCAGGTCCTACATTGACATCGGCTATCCCTTATTTCAGGACGGGCTCGGGTTTCAGTGGGAGAGGTTTCGGGAATAATGAACACAACTCAAGTTCTGAGATGGTTATGAATAAAGAGAGGTCTGCAGCTTAGGTGATACACAGGGTGGGGATGTTAAATTGGGGAAGGCAGATTAAATGGTAGAAGTCAGGTGAGGAGCAACTGTTACAGGGCAAATCTCCGTCTGGTGAGAGTCGATATATATCAGCTGATCAGAATTTCGAACCGGCATGTTGCAAAGAGGATTAGAGCATAGTTTGTCACCGTCCCGTGACGGTGATGGGAAATGTTGTGAATTTAGTCTGCAAATGAAATATATGGTTTCTGAAGCTGAGGTGAGACAATGAGTAATGGAGAGGGAAGAAGAGTCTCAAAGAGTCCAGTGGGGTATCGTCGTGGCTATCCCTCGAGGTCGAGGATGATGGTCTTCATTCTGAAGAAGTGGTCCCCAGAGCGAAGACGCCTGTGCGTGAATTTGTTTAACGAATACTTGATGTTGCACTCCAAGAAGCACACAATACTTCACAAATCAACCAACTGATTCCAATGGCATGGAAACCACGACGATTGGAGCTGGTGGATTTGTTGCAGCCTTCATCCGCCTTCACAGCCGTTGAGTGGGGTATAGATCAGTTGCAGAGGCGAGTGGGCAAATAGCAGATGGAGTTTAATCCAGAAAAGTGTGAAGGTATGGGGGATGTTTAAAGTAGCTGGCAGACGCTAACATCATTGAGGTGCAGAGGGAGTTTGTTGTCAATGTCCGTAGCTCGCTAGGTGTGACAACACAGGTAAATGAAGAAGATACGATCACATAGTTCACTTCATTGTACGGAGCACTAAGTCTATCGAAGCTTTAGGTTACAGATGTATAAAACTTTGGTTTGGCTGCACTTGGAGAATTGGTTCAATTCTGTCGGTCCATTACAGGAAGGATCTGGAGAACTCGGAGAAGAGAGGTTTACCAGATGCTACCGGGATTGGAAATGATCCTGCTTTTCAAAATTTTAGTTCAATTTGAATAATAGATCTGTAGCATCCACTCTCTCCCTTTCTCCAGAGCAGTGGTGTGCCTTGGGGATCGGTTTTGGGATCCCTACTGTTCGTGATTTTTATAAATGATCTGGATGAGGAAGTGGAGGGATGGTTTAGTAAATCTGCTGACGACACGAAGTTTGAGGGTGTAGTGAATAGTGTGAAGGGCTGTCAGAGATTACAACGAGACATTGATGGGATGCAAAACTGGGCTGAGAAGTGGCAAATAGAGTTTAACCCAGATAAGTGTGAGATGGTTTATTTTGTTAGGGCAAATATGATGGCAGAATATAGCATTAATGGTAAGATTCTTGGAAGTGTGGAGGATCAGAGGGATCTTGGGGTCCGAGTTCATAGGACACTCAAAGCTGCAATGTAAGTTGACTCTGTGGTTAAGAAGGCATATGGTGCATTGGCCTTCATCAGTCGTGGGATTGATTTTAAGAACCAAGATGTAATATTACAGCTATACAAGACAGTGGTAAGAGTCCACTTGGAGTACTGTACTCAATTCTGGTCGCCTCAGTACAGGAAGGACGTGGAAACCATAGAAAAGGTGCAGAGGAGATTTACAAAGATGTTTCCTAGATTGGGTAGAATGCCTTACAGTATGAGTGTGCTCGGACTTGTTTCCTTGGAGCGACGGAGGATGAGAAGTGACCTGATAGAGGTGTACAAGATAATGAGAGGCATTGATCGAGTGGATAGTCAAAGACTTTTCCCCAGGGCTGAAATGGCTAGCACGAGAGCGCATAGTTTTAAGGTGCTTGGAAGTAGGTACAGAGGAGATGTCAGGGGTAAGTTTTCTTTCGCAGAGAGTGGTGAGTGCGTGGAATGGGCTGCCGGCGACGTTAGTGGAAGCGGAAACAGTAGGGTCTTCTGAGAAACTCCTGGATGGCGACATGGAGCTGAGAAAAGTAGAGGGCTATGGATAAAGCCTAGGTAATTCTAAGGTAGTGACATGTTCGGCACAGAATTGTTGGCTGAAGAGTCTGTATTGTTCTCTAGGTTTTCTATGTCTCTATGTTTTTATTCTCCCTGTCCTGCTGAGTATTTCCCGTGTATACTGTTTAGTGGACATGAGACTGCAGATCTGCAGGCCCGGACATTCTTCTGGATGATCTCGGTGAGTTGTCCAGCATCCGTGGTATAGTAGGGTGAATAAATTATTTATGTTTGATTAGAAACGCTGATTGTCTGAGTCAGCTTTGCGAGACCTTGACAGCTGACCCCCACCACCCCTACAACGTTGCTGATCGACATGCAGTAGGTTTCTTTTGTTTTATTCTGTTACGTACCCCGTAACTGGGTTGCCAAACCAGCAGAAATGGACCACTTAGTTGGAGTCTGGTTTAACAGAAATTAATAAAGTTTTATTAAAGAAATAAGTAACACAGTACTCTAATCGTAAGGATGTAAATGAAACAGGTTAGCAATGATAATACACACGTGTACACAGAACTAGGGTAACAGGAATCAGCCAAGTTCTATCGCAGTCTAGGGGTAAAATGATCAGTCTCAAGTGACGCAGAGTTCAGTTCAGCTTAGTACAGTTTGCAGTAATCGCTGTTGTGCTGTTGGAGAGAGAGAGAGAATGCAAATTTTGATTCAAACAGACCTTTGATGTTCTTCGCAGTTAGCTTTCGGGCGAACCCATTTATGTCTTCTGTGGTCACCGACTGTGATCCCTCCGTTCTGGATACGACCGTTCTTCCGCGGTGAACCCGGCACCCAGGCAAGGGCGGGCACACACACCAGGTTCCCGCCACCCTGTCAGTCTATGGTCGGTTCCCTCGAACCAGACCTCCAACTTTAACCAACTTGTGGGGGCACACCGCTCTTCCAGGG
Source organism: Mobula birostris (assembly GCF_030028105.1). Lineage (NCBI taxonomy): Eukaryota > Metazoa > Chordata > Chondrichthyes > Myliobatiformes > Myliobatidae > Mobula > Mobula birostris. The sequence continues at coordinate 66,575,175 of NC_092382.1, forward strand.
TCTCGTTATCTCGTGATCTCGTGGTGTGTGTCGTGCCTTAGCGAACCTGTTCTTTTTATCCCCCTGCTGGGGTATCGCCTGTCCATTAAACTTCAAACAGTTCAGGTTCAAAGCAATCGATCTGTCAATATCTGAAATGTCTTTCTTTCTCTTTAATCTCGCTCTTCTCTCTTATTAGCATTTTGAATGTTTCTCCATTGTTCCCCTTATCTCTCTCATCAGCATCAATCTTCTGATAACTTGGTTTTTCGTCACAATTCTGATTCACTGCAACCAAATTTACTTTAGTGTATGAACATATTCTGATAAATTAAATTGATACAAGAGCTTTGTGCTGCACTATTTGTTGTTTGCTAAATTCTGAGTTGAGGCGTCTAACATTTTGACTCTTTCTCTGTTCCCATGGAAGATGTTCAACAGAAACACAAGGAGACTCTGCGGGCACAAACCGAAACACTGAGCGTGAACACGATCCTGATGACGGAGAAGGTGAATGTCTTCCAGCTGGTTGATCGATACGCTGAGATCACGGTCATTTCTACTATTCGTGATCGGAGACTGGTGGAACACGAGCTGCTGGCGAGAGGCAGAGACCACGAGGAGTGGAGAAAACAACATCTCCTCAGAGAGCTGGAAAAACTCCGGACTGATCAGTTGTTCCAGAGCAGCTTTTCCCAAAGTAAATGCAAATCTGGGAGTTCGGCAGCATTGGCTGGAGTCCCGGGGATAGGGAAAACAACAATGGTGCAAAAGATTGTTTATGACTGGGCCATGGGGAAAATATACCAACAATTCCAGTTTGTCTTCAGTTTCAAATTCAGGGATTTAAACTCCATTAACTGCAGAATAAACCTGAGGGAACTGATTTTGGATCAGTATCCTTACTTTGGGAATTTCCTGAGAGAGGTTTGGAAAAACCCAGAGGGATTGCTGTTTATATTCGATGGCTTGGATGAATTCAAACATAAAATTGATTTTGCTGACAGTCGGAGAGATACAGAACCTCAGCACAAGTGCCCAGATCCCGAGTGGTGGTGTGAAGTGTCGGATATTGTGTACAGTTTAATCCAGCACAAGCTGCTGCCAGGGTGTTCAGTACTGGTGACCACCCGACCCACTGTGTTACATTTATTAGAAAAGGCAGAAATCAATGTCTGGGCTGAAATCCTGGGATTTGTCGATGAAGAACGGAAGGGATATTTCATGAGGCATTTTGAAGATAAGACGGTAGCAGAAGCTGTTTTCAAACATGTGGAGGAGAACGAGATCCTGTACACCATGAGCTACAATCCCTCCTACTGCTGGATCCTCGCTCTGGCACTGGGACCCTTCTTCGCAAAAAGAGACAGGGACCCCCAGCGAGTTCCCAAGACCATAACCCAACTCTATTCCTACTATATTTACAACATCCTGAAAAACCACGGCCGTGAGATTGAGAACCCCCTTGACGTGTTACTCAGGGTTGGTCAGATGGCCTTCAGAGGTGTGTTTGACAAGAAGATTGTATTTACAAATGGAGATTTAATCAACTACAATCTGAAGCCTTCCCAGTTCTTGTCTGGGTTCTTAATGGAGCTTTTGGAGAGAGAGGATTCTCCCCGATGTGTGGTGTACACATTCCCACACCTCACCATCCAGGAGTTTGTAGCGGCACTCGCACAGTTCCTGAATCCGCATCCCGGGGATATCCTGAAATTCCTCACTGAAGCCCACAACACAACAGATGGCCGATTTGAGGTGTTTCTCCGTTTTGTTGCTGGCCTCTCCTCTCCAATGACAGCTCGGGGCCTGGAGGAGTTTCTGGGACCATTTCCCCGTCAAACAACCTGCCGGGTGATTGACTGGGTGAGGGAGGAGGTTAAACGCCAGAGTGGAAACACGAGGAGTGAAGCTGGTAAAAGGAGCCTCCTGAACACACTGCACTACCTGTTTGAGTCTCAGAATTGTGGGCTGGCTCAGGCCGCACTGGAATCTGTGGAAACACTTTCATTCAGTAGAATGACACTGACCCCGATTGACTGTGCGGTCCTGTCTCATGTCATCGGACTCTGTGATACAATAAAACATATCGACCTAGTTGGCTGCCACATTCAGTGTGAAGGAATCCAGCGGCTGGTACCTGGGCTGCACAAATGCCAGGAGTTGGGGTAACTTCACTTATTTCTCAGTCTGATCTGTGAAAGTATTTCATTATTTTGTTTTAATGTAAAGGTAAAGCAGATTATGAGTTTTTGTGACAAATTAATAGACAATCGGTCAGTAAATCAAGAACGGGAGTGCCCTATGGTTTCGTGTATAGAGATGTTGGAGACTTCAGATGAGCGAACAATGGCCGTTGGTTTAATGGTAGTAAATCACATGAATGGCCGTGTTTCTCACTGCATGTGACACGTCAATTGACAATGTTCCTTCTCACTGTCACTGACATCGACACCGACACTGACTGCAGCAGGTGTGACGGATCTGCGCACCCTCTTCCCGATGAAGTACAAGAGAGGATCAGAGGAATGTCCCAGTGAGAGGGAGAGAAATACCCGAGATTATCCTTCCCAACCCCTCTCCCCGCGTGTGACTATCACGATCACTCCAACAGTGTGACTTTGTTCACTGCCAGATACCCAACACTCATGTGGGCATCACCTCTTCCAATTGTGGGGTTCAATTCTGACCAACCCTCCCCGTGCGATCTACGTCTGCATCACATCCTGTTGTGGAATCTTGCTTCCCCATCTGCCTTCCTCCTATGGGATCTCTCTTCTTCATCCCCCTTTCCTCCTATGGGATCTCTCTTCCCCATTCCCTTTCCTCCTATGGGATCTGTCTTTGCCATATCCTCTTCGTCTTGTGGGATGGCTCTTTACCTATCTTCCTTCATTGTGGGATCTCGCTTCCCTATCCCACTTCCTCCTCTGGGATCTATCCTCTGCATACATTTTTCCTCCTGTGGGATCTCTCTTCTCCATTCTCCTTCCTCCTGTGGTAATTATCCACTCCATCCCCCTTCCTCCTGTGGCATCTGTCTTCCACATCCCCCTTCCTCCTGTGGGATTTCTTTTCTCCATTTCCCGTCCTCCCATGGAATCCCTCTTCTCCACCCCCCTCGTCCTGTGGGGATATCTCTTTCCCATCTCCCTTCCTTCTGTGGCATCTTTCTTCTCTATTCCCCTTCCTTCCCGTGGTATCTCTATTCCACATCTCCCTTCCTCCTGTGGGATTACTCTGCCTATCCCTTTTGCCCTGGCGGGCTTTTCTTCCACCATCTCCCATGGACACGTTCTCATCCACAACTCTTCCTCCCTGTGGGACTTTTTCCAGCCTTTCAACGCTGCAGCTTTCTACCATCTCGTCAGGATTTTTTTCCTAACGTCGGGGACTGAGACAGAATATAGAAAGTTTACAGAGTCACACCGACAGGCTAAATTACTAACATTCGGAGCTGGGCAGTGAGGGACATTGACAGTCATGTGAATTGGTCAGTGATTTATTGAAGGGTTTAATGTTTCCTGAAATACCGAGTGAGAGGAATTCCCTCAGAACCACTGTCTGAATCAATTTGTTCATCAATTTGTCTGTTTGTGTTTAGGCTTGGGATGAATAAACTGGGAGATTCAGGAGTGAAACTGCTGTCTGCAGCTCTGAGGAATCGAGAGTGTAAAATACAGACACTATGGTAAGTGTCAGAAAGGGATATTGCGGTTATAGTCACTGGGTATCTGACACTGAACATTAAGGTGATCAGTAATTGTATTACTGATAAACACTGGGAATTTCTACCGTCTCCTGTCTCTCTGTGGCCTTTACCCACACTCTCCCTTTCATCCACAGGCTGAGCAATGTCGGTCTCACAGATTCTGGTGCCAAGCATCTTGCCTCCGCTCTCAGCACAAACCCTTCACTGACGAAGCTGAACCTGAATGAAAATGAACTAGGAGATTCAGGGGTGAAACTGGTGTCTGAGGCTCTGACGAACTCGGAGTGTAAAATCCAGAAACTGTGGTAAGTGTAAGACTGTGGGAGATTGTCTTTACAGTCACTGGGTGTCTGACGCTGAACATTAATGTGATCAGTAATTGTCTAATTGGTCAACATTCGAGATTCATAGCGTCCACTGTCTCTCGGTGTCCTTCACCCTCACTCCCTCATCTCCAGGTTGTACAAGGTCGGTCTCACTGATGCTGGTGTCGATGATCTCGTCTCCGCTCTCAGTGCAACCCAATCACTGGCAGAGCTGGATCTGGGATCAAACTCGCTCACAGACCAATCTGTCCCCGCTCTTCGCCGCCTCATACTGGCCCTCCCGAATCTGGAGCGGATCTGGTGAGTGATTGTGTTCATATTCAATGTCATAAAATATCAGCGGATCCGCCGGGTTTCCGCTTGTGTTTGTCTGTGAATGTTGTTGAAACATTAACCCTAGTCCTCTGTTGCTGACACTGTTGTGTAATTTGTTATTTCCTCTTCACTCTTCCATCTGTTTCAGGCTGTGGGACAATCGGATCAGTTGGACCGGGGAAGAGGAACTGAAGTCTCTGCAGGAACTCAGATCCGGACTGAGTCTGATACTGTGAACATCTGAATGTGTGCACATCCCCACCCACAGTTTGACAGACTCTCCGCCCACCCCCTCCCCCGCGCCTTTAATGGACCGTGACAGATTTAATTCCCAAAGTTTCTGACGGACCCCGTCTCCAGCAGCGCGCTCTGTGACGTCAGAGTCAGTTCCAGAGACGTAATTCCACCTCCGGATCAGCGGAACTGCCTCCGATGTATGTTCAGTTCGGAGAGCTCCCCCAGGCAGTAAGAGCCCGGAGGCAGTGCTCATGGGACACCAGTCCCGGGATGGGGTAATCCGGGGAGTGAATCCTTTTGCCCACTTTGCTGAGGACGGTACATTCCGCAGTGTGGCCGAAATAATAATGTTAAATTGACAAATACCCACAACCTCAAATTGAAAAACAAACTGTACCTCACATGTCCTTTAGAATTATCCCCATCTGATCTTAAATTCATGGCCCCTTCTACTGGAAATTTCAACCCTGAAGAAAAGATACTGTCTGTCTTGTATATCTGTGCCGCTCATAAACTTAGAAACATCAATCAGATCTACTCTCAGCCTCCTCCGCTCTAGTAAATAAAAACAGTCGCTGTTCGTCTAAACTCCAGTCGTCGCGCATGCTCTCTAATCCAGGTAGCACCCTGGTTAATATTTTCAGCAGCCTCTACAAAGACTCGACATCCTTCCTCTAGTGGGGCCACCAGAGTAAATGCATTACTCTGGGTGCGACCACACTTTGTTAAGCTCTCCACCTTTCTTGTAATACCACGAGCATTTATCTTATTCAGCAGCCTTATGTGCAGCACCTTATCAAATGCCTTCTGAAAATCCAAATAAACAATATCCATTAACTCTCCTTTGTCTGTATTTGCTGTTATTTCCTCAAAAATTGCATCAGGAAAGAGAGATTTCCCTCTCACCACAATCTCCTGTCTTATCACCATATCCTTTCATGCTCTGACTAATCAAGATTCTGTCAACCTCTGCCTTAAATATAACAGATCACCTGTCCTCCTTAGACATCTGTGGCAAAGAATTTCACATATTCTCCACGTTCTGAGCAAAGAATTTCACATATTCTCCACGTTCATATTCCTCCTCATCGTTCTAAGTTGACCTCCTTCAGCCCCCTCTATTAGGAGGCTGTGTTTTCTGGTCTCAGACCTCTTCCATCCACCTCCATATCATGAGAAACATCCTCTCTACATCCACTCTATCAAAGCCGTTCAACATTCGATAGGTTTCATTGAAGATCCCAATCATCCTTTTAAATTCCAGTGATTAGCTTCCCAAAGCACCAAAACCTCCTCCTATGACAAGCCTTTCCATTCCGGAATCATTTTTGGGAATCAGTAAATGAAACAGTGTAACTTGGCAAACACCATGCCTGCTCCCTCAAACTCTCAGGGAGACTCTCTCTGTCTGGTTAGAATCACTGAGCACAGCAGTAAGAGTGTAAATAAGTGGAGAGGACTTTGGAGGTCATTCTTGAGTGGGAGATATTAGTGGCCAGTGTTGGAGTATTTAAGTTAAGGATAACAGAATGACATGGTGGAATAGTGGTTAGCATAAGCTTTAAGATTGTGTTTCAATTCCGGCCACTGTCCGAAAGGAGCCTGCACGCTTTCGCTGTGGGAGCTTCCTCTGGCTGCCCCGGTTTCCTCCCACATTCCAAAGATGCACAGGTAGGGTTACTGAGTTGTGGATATGCTGTGTTGGCACCGAATGCATGGCAACACTTGCGAACTGCCACGGCACCTCTCCAACGCAAACAACGTGTTTCCCTATATGTGTCAATGCACATGTGACAAATACGGCTGCTATAGTCATTGTTTTCTCTGTGGGGGCTAAGGGCACAGGAAATGCATACACTCGCCCGAGTCCCAACTCCCTCTGTCACCTCAGTCTTGTTTGTCACTATTACTCAAAGCTCTCACGTGGCTTCTCACCTGATGTTGTCTCTGTCTCTGATACAGGGAGTCGATCGATCACAGTCTATCAGCTTCCTCTAACACACCGGACATTAGTAAGGCTGTGGGCTCTGACAAATTAAACTTTAATGCACAACGAGTGTTGAAGAGCATCCACGTGATGTACCAAAAAGAGATCAAAAATTGATCACTTCTGGAAGTAAACTTCTTTATATTGAGCCTCAGCAGATGGGCAAGATCTTAAATCAATATTTATCCTGCTTTTTTTTCATTGTAGAGAATGATGCAAAACTTAAAATAGTCAATGCAAATGGTTTTGTGATAGTCTACATCATAGCAGAGGAGGTGCTAAATATCTCAAAATGTATTGAGAAATCTCCAGGCCAACAGCACTGTTGGAATGGAGGGAAATGGGAGAGAACTGGCTGAGATGTATGCATCACTAAAATAGGTGATGTGGAAAACAGTGAACATGGTATCGGGACTTGCAGAGAGATCTTGATCATCTCTTGATGTGATCAAATGAATGGCAGATGGAGTATAATTCAGATTAGTATGTTATTTCATTTCGTCAATAATTGAGAATAGGACTTCCAGGAGGCTGAGGAGGTGATAGATAGGACATAGAGTCACAGGAAAGTATAGCACAGAAACAGGCTGTTCACCCCATTGAGTCCATGCTGAACCACTTGAAGTGCCCACTGCCATCAACCTGTACTGGGACCATAGCCATCCATACACATACCATCTGTGTACTGATTCGAACTTCTCTGAAACGTTGAATCGAGTTCATATGCACCACTTGTGCTGGCAGCTTATTCCACACGCATGCAACCCTCTGAGTGAAGAAAGTTTCCCTCGTGTTCCCCTGGACATTTTCACCACTCACCATTAACCTAAGACCTCAATTGTAATCTCACCCAGCCTCAGTGAAAGAAGCCTGCCGGTATTTATGCTATCTATACCTCTCATAATGCTGTATACCTGTATCAGGTCTCCTCTCAATCTTCTACGTCCCAAGGAATAAAGTCCTAACCTAGTCAATCTTTCTTTCTAATTTAGATCCTCCAGATCCAGCAACAGCCCTGTAGATTGTTTCCGTACTCTTTCAACCTTGCTGACATCTCTCCTACAGGTCAGGTGATCAAAGTTGCACACAATACTATAAGCCAGGCTTACACAACTTGAACATAACAATACTTTGATTTATGAAGGCCCATCTGCCATTGTATTCCCAGATTATTTTGCTCTACCACAATCACCAGTGCTCTATTGTTCACTGTGTGAAACCTACCCTTGTGAGGACTTCAGGGTTACATACCTTCTGCCTGATAGTATCTGTGAAAAGATGGCATGGTCTTGATGTTTGATGATAGACGTTGCCTTCTTGAGTAGCACCTCATGTAGAAACTAGTGACAGTGGGGAGGGGTGTGTCTGTAATGTATTGATCTGAGTCATCCACTCTCCCCAGCTCCTTACATTCCTGAACATTCATACTGCCTTGTACAACTTTATTTTTGGACCATTCTCTCTCAACTCGAGCAATTGTTGTCCACGAAAATCCCAGTACGTCAGCAGTTTTGGAGATGCTCAGACTGCCCCATGTGGCACCAACAATTATTTCACTGTCATACTCTTTGATCACTTTCTTCCCCATTCTGATGTTTGGTCTGAACCTTTTGACCATGTTTGCAGGCACTTTTGCATTGAGTTGCTGACTCAAAATTTGCTGTTTAAATATTTGCATTAACAAGCAGATGTACAGGTCTACCTAATAAAGTGGCAAATGAATATGTGAAAAAACAGGACACTACGAGCATATTGTTTGAACAACATTACAAATGTGAAGAATACAATGTACTGTATATTTTTTGTGAATAAATTTTGCATGTCAAGTTTTAGAAAAAAATCTAAACATAGAAAATTCGAGATGAACATATTACAGAGAGATTGAAGTGTTATTGCGAATAAAATAATATCAAGTGAACATGAAGCTGCAGCAAACAATCAGGAAGGTAAAGGACATTTTGTCATCATTGTGAGGGGTTAGAGTTTAGAGGACTACTATTACACAAAGGAGGGTGTGTGACATCACCTGGAATATTATGTCCAGCCTTGGTACCATTATTTAAACAAAAGTAGAGACCAGCATTGAAGGTTGATGAGAAGAGATCCACTCAGCTGAATCCTGGGATGAGGAGGTTGTCCTTCCCTGAGGAGCTAAAAGCTTTAGACCTGTGCAGTTTGGAATTTAGAGTAATGAGGGGTGATCTTACTGAAATTTGGAAGGTCCAGAGGGAGATAATAGTGTAGATGTTGAGAAGTTCCCAGGGGTGGGTATGACTCAAATAAGGTGGATGTGGTAACAAGTTGTGTGGTCATTTATAAGTGATGTACATTGGTATTTCTTCTCACTGTGTTAAATCCAGAATCTTAAACACTGGGGTTATGGAATGAAATGGATCAATCTGTGAAGGAATGGAGATTTGAGAGCTTTGTGGAGCTGGTTCAGGAGAGGAGGTGAGGCCAGGGACAAATCACCCAGATCGATTTGAGAAGTGGGTCAGGGTTGAGGAGCTCAGTGACCCAGTCAAGCTCCTGATCTGTTGTGTGTTCTCGTGTGGAGGTGCTGGTGTCTCATGATGTACTTCAAGAGCAGAGGAACACGATGGACAGTGTTGCAGAATTTAAATCACAATAATAGTGACAGGGATGGGACAGCAGTGATAACTCAGTGGAGAGTAAGACCCGAGGAAGTCTTCACCCTCCAGGTCTCAGCTCCACCTCTCACCTCAGCCTGGTTTCCATCTGTTGTTCAGTGTTCCCCTGTGGCTCCTCACCAGATGTTGCCTCTGTCACTGACAAGAGTCCATCACTCTCGGTCTGATACCTTCCTGTAATAGACCCGTCATTAGTAAAATCTGACCAGTGGAACTCTGCCCACCTTAGATGCTCAGGTCCATCTCTCACCCTGAGGGAGTTCACTCAGTCTGGCCTCTTGCTAATGAAATACCCTCCCTCTACCTCAGGACCTCCTTTAATTACCATGATGGACAATGTAGAGGGTGCTTTACTCTGTCTGGCCACGGGAATGTGAGATGGGAGAGTGTGGAGGGAGCTTCACTATATATCTAATTGTGGGAGTGTGCGATGGTATTGTGCAGAGGCAGCTTCACTGTGTCTGACAGCGATATTGTGTGATGGGACCTGCAGAAACAGCTTCACTGTGTCTGACCCCAGGATTGTGTGATGGGATATTGTGCAGGGAGCTGTTCTCCTTGTCTAATCCCTAGGAGTGTGTGATTGGACATTGCAGAGGGAGCTTCACTGCGTGTCTGTTTCCGGGCGTGTGTGATGGGACTGTGTAGAAGTAGGAGCTCCCAAACTGGGTCCAGGTACCCTCAGTTAATGGGAGAGGTCCATGGCAGAGAAAAGCTGGGACGCCTGGGAAAGGGAGCTTCACTGTCTGAGTGCGGGAGTGTGAACAGAGGGGACTTTACTGTCACTGATGTGTAACCCAGCAGAGAGAGGGAAGACCCGGACACCCACTCACCCACAGAGGGACGGGGAGACAGGGGATCAACATCAATTGCTCTGTCTCCTAGTAACCTCTTCCCCTGTCACTGATGTGGAACCCAGCGGAGAGAGGGAAGACCTGGACACCCACTCACCCACAGAGGGACGGGGACAGGGGATCAACATTAATTGCCCTGTCTCCCAGTAAACTCTCCCCTGTCACTGATGTGGAACCCAGCAGAAGGAGGGAAGACCCGGACACCCACTCACCCACAGAGGGACGGGGAGACAGGGGATCAACATCAATTGCTCTGTCTCCCAGTCACCTCTCCCCTCTGCTGAGCTCCGAGATCTCTCCGTCATTGATCGGGGAGCCCCGCCCACCGCGCGATCATCGCGCTCCGCCCTCCGCCCTCACCGTTAGTTCCTGACCGCGCGAGCTCCAATCGCTCTCTAGCATTGGCCCATGGCTCCGCCCACAGCGCGAGTTTTAAACTCGCTCCAGCATTGGTCAATACCCCCGCCCTTAGCGCGAACTCCAATCTCCCTCCACCATTGGTCAATAACCCCGCCTACGGCACGAGCTCCAATCTCTCTCCACCATTGGTCAGTGGCTCCGTACAAGGCGCGAGCTCCAATCGCTCTCCCCCATTGGTCGAGAATTCCTGTCGGTTGCGCAAGCGCTGCTCTGCGCTTTTCATCCGTCTGGAAAACTCCGCTCAGTCTGACCGAGTCCGAGCAGCTTCTGAGGTGAGAGAGTGTCTGGTGTGTAGTGAGGGTCTCGGGGAAGGGAGAGAGTCTGAGGTGAGGGAGTGTCCGGTGTTTAGTGAGGGTCTCGGGGGAGGGAGAGAGTCTGAGGTGAGGGAGTGTCCGGTGTTTAGTGAGGGTCTCGGGGGAGGGTGAGAGTCTGAGATGAGGGAGTGTCCGGTGTTTAGTGAGGGTCTCGGGGGAGGGAGAGAGTCTGAGGTCAGGGAGTGTCCGGTGTGTAGTGAGGGTCTCGGGGGAGGGAGAGAGTCTGAGGTGAGGGAGTGTCCGGTGTTTAGTGAGGGTCTCGGGGGAGGGAGAGTGTCTGAGGTGAGGGAGTGTCCGGTGTGTAGTGAGGGGCTCGGGGGAGGGAGAGAGTCTGAGGTGAGGGAGTGTCCGGTGTTTAGTGAGGGGCTCGGGGTGAGAGAGAGAGTCTGAGGGGAGGGAGTGTCCGGTGTTTAGTGAGGGTCTCGGGGGAGGGAGAGAGTCTGAGCTGAGGGAGTGTCCGGTGTTTAGTGAGGGTCTCGGGGGAGGGAGAGAGTCTGAGGTGAGGGAGTGTCCGGTGTGTAGTGAGGGTCTCGGGGGAGAAAGAGTCTGAGGTGAGGGAGTGTCTGGTGTTTAGTGAGGGTCTCGGGGGAGGGAGAGAGTCTGAGGTGAGGGAGTGTCCGGTGTTTGGTGAGGGTCTCGGGGGGACGGAGAGAGTCTGAGGTGAGGGAGTATCCAGTGTTTAGTGAGGGTCTCGGGGGAGGGAAAGAGTCTGAGGTGAGGGAGTGTCCGGTGTGTAGTGAGGGTCTCGGGGGAGGGAGAGAGCCTGAGGTGAGGGAGTGTCTGGTGTTTAGTGAGTGTCTCGGGGGAGGGAGAGAGTCTGAGGTGAGGGAGTGTCTGGTGTTTAGTGAGGGTCTCGGGGGAGGGAGAGAGTCTGAGGTGAGGGAGTGTCTGGTGTTTAGTGAGGGTCTCTGGGGAGGGAGAGAGTCTGAGGTGAGGGAGTGTCCGGTGTGTAGTGAGGGTCTCGGGGGAGGGAGAGTGTCTGAGGTGAGGGAGTGTCCGGTGTTTAGTGAGGGTCTCGGGGGAGGGAGAGAGTCTGAGGTGAGGGAGTGTCTGGTGTTTAGTGAGGGTCTCTGGGGAGGGAGAGAGTCTGAGGTGAGGGAGTGTCCGGTGTGTAGTGAGGGTCTCGGGGGAGGGAGAGAGTCTGAGGGGAGGGAGTGTCCGGTGTGTAGTGAGGGTCTCAGGGGGAAGCAGAGAGTCTGAGGTGAGGGAGTGTCCGGTGTGTAGTGAGGGTCTCGGGGGAGGGAGAGTGTCTGAGGTGAGGGAGTGTCCGGTGTTTAGTGAGGGTCTCGGGGGAGGGAGAGAGTCTGAGGTGAGGGAGTGTCTGGTGTTTAGTGAGGGTCTCTGGGGAGGGAGAGAGTCTGAGGTGAGGGAGTGTCCGGTGTGTAGTGAGGGTCTCGGGGGAGGGAGAGTGTCTGAGGTGAGGGAGTGTCCGGTGTTTAGTGAGGGTCTCGGGGGTGGGAGAGAGTCTGAGGTGAGGGAGTGTCCGGTGTGTAGTGAGGGTCTCGGGGGAGGGAGAGAGTCTGAGGTGAGGGAGTGTCCGGTGTTTAGTGAGGGTCTCGGGGGAGGGAGAGAGTCTGAGGTGAGGGAGTGTCCGGTGTGTAGTGAGGGTCTCGGGGGAGGGAGAGAGTCTGAGGTGAGGGAGTGTCCAGTGTTTAGTGAGGGTCTCGGGGGAGGGAGAGAGTCTGAGATGAGGGAGTGTATATCCTGTTCCTATGGTGTGTCAGCCTCCGTATTGGTGAGAACAATGTAGATTCGGGTTCCGCATTGTAGAACACCATCGGTTCGCAGACACCCTCTGAAATCCATGCCTTTGGCATCAGCGACTGAATGTGTAAACAATTTTTCCCAGTATTCCTATCCAAATGGATCTACCGCCGATCAACAAGTAAGGATACCTACCCAGTGAATCCCAGTTTGATTGGCAAATTGAGCTTAAAACTGCCTTGCAACAGAAGGCAAAGTTTCATTGTGAAGACTTGCTCTGCGACTAGCCTTTTAAAATATCCTACTTTGGTGGCAAAAACAGGAAAACAGATTATCTGAATGGTGGCCGATTAGGAAAAGGGGAGGTGCAACGAGACCTGGGTGTCATTATACACCAGTCATTGAAAGTGGGCATGCAGGTACAGCAGGCGGTGAAAAAGGCGAATGGTATGCTGGCATTCATAGCGAGAGGATTCGAGTACAGGAGCAGGGAGGTACTACTGGAGTTGTACGAGGCCTTGGTGAGACCGCACCTGGAGTATTGTGTGCAGTTTTGGTCCCCTAATCTGAGGAAAGACATTCTTGCCATAGAGGGAGTACAAAGAAGATTCACCAGATTGATTCCTGGGATGGCAGGACTTTCATATGAAGAAAGACTGGATGAACTAGGCTTATACTCGTTGGAATTTAGAAGATTGAGGGGGGATCTTATTGAAACGTATAAAATCCTAAAAGGATTGGATAGGCTCGATGCAGGAAGATTGTTCCCGATGTTGGGGAAGTCCAGAACGAGGGGTCACAGTTTGAGGATAAAGGAAAAGACTTTTAGGACCGAGATGAGGAAAAACTTCTTCACACAGAGAGTGGTGAATCTGTGGAATTCTCTGCCACAGGAAACAGTTGAGGCCAGTTCATTGGCTATATTTAAGAGGAAGTTAGATATGGCCCTTGTGGCTAAAGGGATCAGGGGGTATGGAGGGAAGGCTGGTACAGGGTTCTGAGTTGGATAATCAGCCATGATCATACTGAATGGCGGTGCAGGCTTGAAGGGCCGAATGGCCTACTCCTGCAACTATTTTCTATGACTACGGGGTCCTCTGGGAACATGGGGATTCCTGACTGCCTCTGACCACCCCATTAGTAATGCCACCTTTGTAAACAACTTACTCACCGCTCTACAGCTACCTTGAGTTTTGTCTATTATTAAATGTGCGGCCTACACCCGCATATCCGACCGGGTCACTACAGGCAATGTTTTAGCGGATAAGACAGCCAAAAGTGCGGTCGAACCCTTGGTAGTTGTAGTTCCCTCGGTTTCCTTCAAGCAACCTTCCGTGACTTAAGCAGAATGGATTTGCTAGACATGCGGGAGGTACGTACTTTTCAGGGGGATGCCTCTGAGGAGGAACGCAAACTGTGTCCCAGATGGGGTGCCAGAAAGACCCCGATATAGGTTTTTGGATCACCCCAGTGGGACAGGTTTGTGTTCCTGCACAGTTTTTACCAATATTGTACACATCCCGAAAAGGAGGGAATGGTTGGTAACCTGTACCCTGTACACCGGGTATGTCTCCCTTGACAGGTGAACCTTTTTCACGTCTACAAGTTGATTTTATTGAATTGCCTAGAGTGCATTGCTATAGATACTGCATAGTTATTATAGACTTGTTTAATAGATGGATTGAAGCTGTTCCAACTACCAGTAATGCTGCTATGACTGTTGTGAAGGTATTATTACAGGAAATAATTCCCAAGTACGGCCTGCCAGAGATGCTGAGCTCTGACAATGGCCCACACTTAGTGGCGAAAGTAAACAAAGGGGTCTGTAACAAACTAGCTATCAAGCAACAATTCCACTGTGTACACCACCCACAGGCTGCTGGCATAGTGGAGAGAACCAAAGGCAAGGAAATTGGCCGAACTAACAGCAGAGACTGGACTCACTTGGTTGAAGGTCCCACCGTCACCCCTATTCTACATGAGGGTTACCCCACAGGGAAAACAGGGTTGTCACCAGCTGAAATCATTTATGGACGGTCCATGAGGACACCCTAGGGACCAAGACCTTGTCTACCATTGCTCCCAGAAAGTCTACCAGCAAAATTGGATATGCATACCCTAGGGGAAGAGATGGGGAAATATATATGCCAACTAACCAAAATTCTCCAAGCATTACATTCACAGGTACAACAGGCTTACAAGGAAGAGAACTACCCGACAGAGAGAAGTGACTATCCCACCATAGAACCTGGGAATTTTGTCCTGATCAAGATCTGGGATTGAGGGAATCTCGGACCTCGGTGGAGAGGACCATATCAGGTGTTACTGACCACTCCCACGGCTGTGAAACGGAAGGGGCAATCTCGGTGGATACATCGAACAGACAACAAACGTGTTACTGAAGGAACTGAGTAGAAGGACTCTCTCGACTAAAGGAAAATGTATTGGTTGATAGTGGTGTTCGTGTTTATGTCTTTGAGAGGGCTCACCCCAGCATCCGGGGGCCCCCATGTTAACACCTTTCTGTCACACAGGTGGAACTAGGGGCCTGCTGGGTTTGTGGTGAAATTCCCCAGCATGGTGAAACTATGGTTCCAATGTCAGTAATGTTACATGCTTAAGGAGATCTGTGTTTTTTGTGAGAATGCGGTAATGGTCTTTTGGAGGTCACCTGATGTGATTTTCCCGCCGATGTGAGGTCAGGTAATGACATGTGCCCCGTGACGAAATAAGGGTTGACTCAGGTGACGCAGTGGGTTTTTGAGTTTGTGGATTTCCAGGTAGAACGTGTTGTGCCTCCGTTTCTGTTACGTGTTTGTTTTTGTGATGCAGTTTCATTTTTAAAACAGAAGGTGTGTTCTCTTACAAGATATTGTATTTGAGCTGGGAATTTGTGGCTGGAAGTGCCAATTCACTCAATTCTGACAGTTTTGAAGGGAGAGTGAAGAATTCATCTAAGTGAAGGATCGAGAGAAGTCGGCATCGGTTGGCAGTTTAATAAAGGATCGACCTTATTGAGTCTTCGTTGGAGAGAACCTGCATTGAGATAACTCTTGCAATAGCGCAATGAGTTCATGCACAAACGCTCTCTCTCTCTCTAAAAGGAATTTAAGGTCAGTCGATTTAAACTGTTTATTTTCGGCATCGGGAATCCTGTGGACAGAACCGGCAGTAAAGGTGCGTCGGTGAAGAAATCGTTCTCCAGAGAAGTCTCTCCCAATTGAATGTGTAAAACTGTTGGACTTTCGAAGTTATCGCTTTAAGAACTGTACCTGACTGTATCGCTTTAAGAACTGTTTTCAGCATTTAACACTTTAAGAACCAGAGTCGAGTGGCGAGCTGGTGAACAACTGCGTACCTGTTAACCTCCAGTTAAAGTTTTCCTTTGTTTTTACCTCCTTATCGTTTATACGTGTTTAATAAATGTTTGGTTGTTTTTATAAAACCTGTCTCGGTAAATATTCATTGTTGCCGGTTACGCAACAGTAATCCCACTGAACCAGAGTGAGGAACTCTCAGCCTGAGCTTTCTCAAATAACACCCAGGGAAGTGAGGTGAGGAACTGTGGTCCAGTCAGAGATAACTGTGGCTGTCAGTGTTCTGAGGGATGGTATCTCTCAAACAGAACTTCCTATACTGGGAAACATGCATCCTGGCCATACTTGCAGGTGCCCAGCAGCGGAGAAGCTGAGACTGAGCGATTTTGGATGATCACTTTTCTCTCCTATGGAGTAGCCAGGAATTCACGAGAGATAATCAATTTGGCTACAGCACTTGAGGAGCTGGCCACAATACTGCAGGGGCTCTGACAGAAACACAGGCCCAAGTAACAGAAATATCCACTGAAATGATTGCAATCCGGCAGACAGTCTGACAGAATCGTAAGGCTTTAGATTTTATCCTGACTGAGAAAAGGGGGAACCTGTGCTATTATTGACACAGAATGCTGCACCTATATCCCTGATGACTCTACTAACATTACATCCCTCTCCGAGCACACTGCCAAGGAGATTGACAGCATCAAGAGAGTAGGGCAGGATTTACACAGCTTCACCGAAGGGTCGAAATGGTGGTCTTCGAAGGCCTGTCCGGTAATATGTGGGGCATGATATTGCATTATGGCCTAATAGTTGTACATATGATTGTTATCATTACCGTTGCTGCTTTCTCTGTAAAAAATTACTGCTTTGTAGATCAAGTAATAATCAAAAGGAGGGAATGATAAAGTATGTAAAAGGGTTAACACTTCGTTAAACAATAGCAGCCTGTTTTTCTGAAAGAAACTGCTGATGATCAACAGATGTGCTGAGCCATGCTGAGCCATATTTCTTCTTGAGGGTCGCTAGCTAGGGTTTCAGGATGCTTATCTCCCTGTGCACTCATGCATAGAGATAGGACAGCTTCAGTCTGTTCCGTGTGTGTAAGCCATTATGACTATTTTGTAATTTGTCTTTAGGGGCTGTCATGTAGTAAATAACTTTGGCTCCAGCCTGTCTTGTGTGGCGGGTATCTGGACGGATATATCTGTGGTGTAAGGGAAATTGTTAGTCAGTTAGTGGATTGGGCGGGAACAGTCATAGACTGAGTAAGCCCCGGGTGCTTGGAATAAAGAGTTTGTACTTAAACGGTCTCTGAGTGACTTTATCTGGATTCGACTTCCACAGAATAGGAGTGGTTTTAAAGGGCTGGGCTGCTGGAAGCACATTACCAGACCTGGAGTGATTGCAGCTGGGTCTGACAGAGGCATAACTGGCTCTTCTGGGCACATTCAGTCTCACCCCAACTGCTTCCTACCTTCTCTTGTATAGATATGTAATGTCTAAAGGACTAGTGTTTGAGTAAATAAGACTCACCAAACTTTCTCCTGACTGAATCACTGGAATCTCCGAGTCAGATGAGTTCTCTCCAGTTGATGCTCTCAATCCTCGGGCTGGTTCACTTGTTGCTGTTCCCTCGTCTTCAGTCGTGGTTTGCTTCCATTTGGGGTTTTTCTTCCAATAAATCTCTCACTGCAGGTCTAACTTTAACATGTAATGAAGCACATTAACAATAAAAAGGAGAACCAAACATTTCTGCTTCATGTTTCTAAGAACAAAACTCACTGAAATTTAAACGTTGAAGGCAAATATAATCATCTCAGTGAACAATCTTTTATTGTCCCTCACACGTCACAAAACGATATGGGATAAGAAGGAGCCATCAGTCAGTCATGGTAAGACATAAGACACAGGAACAGAATTAGGTGATTCGATCCATCTGGTCTGCCCCATCACTCAACCATAGCTGAGTTTTATTCCAACACCATATTCCTGCCTTCCTCCTGTAACCCTGAAGCTACTTAGCAATCATGAACATATTAATTTCTGTCATAAATATACCCAAATGGCAGCTTCAACCAATCTCTGCGGCAACAAGTTCCACAGATCAGACATATTTTCCCCAAATTTTTTTTCTCATCTGAGTTTTTAAGGGAAGCATCTTTATTCTGAGACTCTACTGTGAGATTACAGACTCTCTATCTAATGGAAACATCCTCTCCATGTCCACTGTATCCAGGCTTTTCAGCATTCGGTGGGTTTACTTAACCATACATCCCCTCACCACCCCCACTGTCCCTCTGAACTCCATTGAGCACAGGTCCAGAACCATCAAATGCTCCTCATACATAAAGCTGATCATTGCTGAAATGCCATGGGGTGATTGGTAAGTTCCTGGCCTAAGGTGGAAGGCGCCAATTTTAGAAAACCTAGCATTTTTCAATTATCTGAAACAGAAATACCACAAAAGTTATTAACTCCAAACTTTCAGCATAATCACTCAAAGAGTTGAACTACACGTGCATGTAACGAGAGCT
The DNA here is from genome assembly GCF_030028105.1 of Mobula birostris. Classification (NCBI taxonomy): domain Eukaryota; kingdom Metazoa; phylum Chordata; class Chondrichthyes; order Myliobatiformes; family Myliobatidae; genus Mobula; species Mobula birostris. The sequence goes on from NC_092382.1 coordinate 66,593,528, forward strand.
GTATAACTTTAGGCCTTCTAACAGGCCACGAACTTATCAATCGCCCCTCTTACAGCTCCGGCACCTAAAAAAATTGCCACTGCACCCCTGCTCCGGCCGTCCGGCAGAATAGTGCTCCTTTCTCAATGCCCTAACCCAGATTTACACAACCACGAGGAAATCTTACTCACCGCCGCCCGGACGGCACACACCGGCAACTGCGCATGCGTTTAGCGGGAGGTTCTCCGCAGCACCTCCGGTGGCCGGAGGTCTGCTCATCCCACCAGTGGCTGGAGGTCCATGCAGCGCCACCAGTTGCCGGAGGTCCATGTAGCGCCACCGGTGGCCGGAGGTCCATGCAGCGGCCACCGGTGGCCGGAGATCATTCAGACAGACCTCCTCCGGCAGGCACTGCATAAGGAGGGCATTAAAGTGGGGGGAAGCGTTTCCCTGACCAAAGTTGGGATCCCCGGCATACGTGGCGTAAATGGAAGCAAACCTGTCAAAAAACTCGGGACCGTCCTCGTCTTTCCGAGGTTTACAATTCAATACTCTGATCAGATCCATTGGTTGGGACAAGGCCCTTCTCAGGGTGTCTCCAATGCGTTGGATCTGGTCCGGGCCCTGGGGGAAAGCGGCACGAAAAGCCGCCCAATCTGCATGGCCCCCTTGGGCCTAACGCCATTTCTCCTGTTCCACAGGATTAAGGGCCATGTAACAGAGGCAATAAAGGTCCTGGGGAGCAGCCTGATAGATTCGGATTACGCGTAGTAGGTGATCTATGAACCCTTCGGGATCGGTCTTTTTGTCGGGGGCCCCTTGCATTATCATGGCCATTTCCTGAGGCTTCCAAGGAGTGTATACCTCAATAGTTGGTCTCTGATTATGCTGGCCTGCCTGGGGATTAGGCACAGTCCTAAATGGGAACTGTCGGGTCACGGAGGCCAGTCATTCTCGGACTCATGATCAAAATTAGAGTTGGGGTCTGGATCATCAGGGTCCTGGGGATCTAGGGTGGGACCATGGCCCAACAGTCCGTCAGTTGGGCGAGCCACCGCGTTGCGCTTCGGCCGGGGCTTTGGGACTGGAAGCTGTGTGGTCCACCAGTGAGTTCGGGTAGCAATATAGTCCGAAAATTGTGGGGTACCTGATCTGCTATCAGTGATAGTCCCGGGAAGTACGGAGGATGCCGGGACGGGGGCCGTCACGGGGGCTGATGTGGGGGTAGGAGAATAGGGGGTGGTTTCGAGACCTGACCTGAAGGATTTGGTAAACCGGGTGGGGGAGGGAGTGGGATTCCTGCAGGGGCTGAAGGAATTATTACATCCTCATTGTCGGTTTCTTCGACGGTGTCAAATGAAATCTGCAGTCCTGACATATCCAAAGGTGCATCTTTCCCAGTTGATTTAATTTGTTGTTTATCAAATAATTCACATAAGGCCTTTACAACCACATATGGTCGGACCTGGCCCTGATCATCGGTAATAGGGATGTTTCGTTTTTTGGCATTTTCTTCCCAGGATGTCTGGCTGGAACGCTCATTTAATCTGTCCGCTACTTTTACCCACATTGTAATCAAATCTTTCCATTATTGAGAGCAATTTTGCTTCTAGACTTCAGTCTCTGTTTTTTTGCATTTGTCCAGGTCCCAAGTTCCCCCCAACGGCCAATTTCCACCCCCACCACCAATCTTTTATTTAAGCGCGCACTAAGACGTCTTAGGTTCTTTTCTAGCTCCGGATTTTCCTTACACATCTTTCCGAGTGGCGTGGTAATGTCCCCCTTATCCACAGTCTGACCCATGTTTATCACTTTACTCCCAAATCCACTTCAAGATCCTGACCGTCGCGGGGGAGATTTCCCCTCTTGACAACCGGTCTAAGGCTGGATGCAGTTTCAGTGAAATATCACCCGTCCCTCCCCGAATCTTTTACTGCAGTACTCGTGAGCGAGGCGACCCCAACTCAGTCAGTCGTAGAAAAGCGAGATTTCCACTAGTTCACAAGTGTACCTAAAACGTTTCTACAGCATCCGGATGGACTGCAAGGGAGAGCCACTTCCCCTGTGTTCGGCCAAACGTCTGCTCTGCCCTGTGCTGATCAATTTAATCTACACGCCCCGTCCCCTCCTACGCCAATTAGAATGGTTACCAGCTTCAAAATGTAATAGGATATTGCCACTAACCCGCTGACCAATTTGCTGTAACACAGTCAAAGAAAAATGTAATAGGTCACTACCAATGATCCGCTGCCCAATTTATTAGCACCGGCAGGCTTTAATACTCATAATACTTCATCGGGGATTGTAACCCCTCATTGAGGTCCCGGACCTCCAAAACAAATCCTGCGCGTCGGCCCCTGGTCTCGGAGTCCCGACTCCCTGTTTCTCAGACACTATTTCACTGCGTGTCGGCCCCTGGTCTCGGAGTCCCGGACTCCCCGTTTCTCAGACACTATTTCACTGCCTGTCGGCCCCTGGTCTCGGAGCCCCCGACTCCCTGTTTCTTAGACACTATTTCACTGCGTGTCGGCCCCTGGTCTCGGAGTCCCCGACTCCCTGTTTCTTAGACACTATTTCACTGCGTGTCGGCCCCTGGTCTCGGAATCCCCGACTCCCCGTTTCTCAGACACTATTTCTCATACAGAAATCCGTCAACGTTAAAACCACTTCCCCTCGTGGCCTCTACCGACTGTGGTCCGTGGAGTCCGCTGAGCAGCTCAGCAGGAACCCTGAGGGGAACAAGCAGCCAAAGGAGACCGTGAGAGGACCGGGGGAAAGTCACCCCGTGGGCCCGCCCGTCTCAGCGGCGTCCAGTGGATCGCTAGTTCACTAACACCAGGGCCGCTAGAGGCTCCCGTTGGGACTCCTGGCTGGCTCGCCAAGTTGTCCTTATCAATTCACCATTCACTCAGAGACCACGATCAATCCTTTATTCAACCTGATCCGAGCAGAGGTAACCACCATACGCTTCTACAGCGTCTGGCAGTCAGCTCTGCCCAGCACGAGTACAAGGTTACATTTATATCCAAAAGAAAGGTTTCAGTTAGCAGCTGTTTCCCCTGTCCACGCTTATGACGGTTTAGTGGTCAGCAATTTCATCAGGGTCACAACAGCTTCAGGTGCAGAGGTACAGGTCAGTCAGCGCTTCTGTTCTGAGAGATGAGCATGCAGTTGCAACACCCTAACCGTGCCCGGTTCTGTTGTCTAGTTCCCGCCGCTGCTATATTTTCCAGGTCACATACACCATTTAACCCTTCCTATCCCGTACTCCAACCCCCTTTTCACTTACACAAAGAAGGTTGAAAAGTTTGTCTGGACCGAGCCTTGTCAGGATGCATTTGATCGATTGAAAGTTATTATTTGAGATTAGGCCAATCAATGTAAGGTCGTCAGTGAATTTAATTAGCAGATTGGAGCTGTGGGTGGCTACACAAGTCATGGGTGCACAGAGAGTAAAGGAGGGGGCAAGGAGACAACCCTGTGGGGTTTGTGTACTGAGGGTCAGAGAGACAGAGGTGAGGGGGCCCACTCTTACCACCTGCCGGCAATCTGACAGGAGGTCCAGGATCCAGCTACACAAGGCAGGGTGAGGGCCGAGGTCTCTGAGCTTCTTGTCGATACTTCACGCCTTCGCATGGCTACTGCTCTGCCCATGACTGCAAGGAACTGCAGAGAACTTTGGTCTCACATGGGAACATCAGAGAAACAAGCCTCCCCTCCATGGACTCTTCCTACACTTCCCCTGCGTCGGAAAAGCCGGCCATGAACTCAAAGATCCTCACAACCCGGACATTCTTGCTGCAAACCCGCTCCCCCATCGGGGAAGAGATACAAAAGCCTTAAAGCGCGTACCACCAGGCTCAAGGACGGCTTCCTGTCTGCGGTTATAAGCCAAATGAATGGTCTCCAGTCCGATAAAATGGGCTCGACCTCACAATGTAAATCAACGTGACCCTGTACCATATGTTTATCTGCACTGCACTTTCTCTGCAGCCATAATGCTTTGTTACAGTTATTGTTTTGTCGTATATCAGCTCAATGCACTGTAGTAATGTATCGATCTGTGTGGATGGTACGTCAGGCAAGAATTTCACTGTAGCTCAGTACGTGATGATAACAAACAAATTCCCATTTTAATTGTGTGGAAATATTAGACAGACTGAGCTCCTGCTCTGGAACCACAGAAGGAAACTTAACTGTTGTCATTTCTGAGGAATGCAGATAAATGGAAAAGGCTTCAATCTCGCTTTACGATCTGCGGTGACTGGGATCAGGTGACCGGTGTGGGTCTCCCATATCAATATCAGAATCAGGTTTAATAGCACCAGCATATATCATGAAATTCATTGTCTCTGCAGCAGCAATAGAACCTAATTCATAACAATAGATTTTAACAATTGTGATTTAAAATAAGAACATACATATTAAATAGTTAAATTATGTAAGTAGTACAACATAAAAATAAACTATTTTAATTGTGTGGAACTATTTGACTGACTGGGTTGTTGTATTGCAAATTCTGGAGTGAAGCTTAACTAAACTACACATTTATGAGAAGCTCAGATAAATAGAAAAGGCTAAATTCTCACATAAATGGGTCATAGATCCAGAAACATTGGCTGCACTTCAGCAGGTAAAAACAGTGGAATGAAACATGCTGAAAATATTGCAGATAAAAACATATTGCCCACCCACGACGAGAGGACGTGACAGATCCGGATCTCACTGCCTTGTTTGAACGGGCAGAAGATGAAGCTACACGGACACGTTGAGCAGTGACCGGCAGATGCTGCAGATCTGCGGGGAAATGTGAACAGGAAACGGGATCAGGTGATGGGTGGAGGGTCTCCCACCTGAACAGGTGACTCTGCTCTTCACCCCTCACACGCTGCCCAACCCATCCGCTGCATTTCCCATATTATTGCATAGTTACGTATCCCTCCATATCTTCCCTGTCCCTTTCCCTCCACCTCCAGGTCACAGAGTTACAGGGTCGATTCCCATCCCGATCAAACACACTTTTCAGACACAAACTGGAAATGTACAGGTTTCATTTAAATCAGTCTGTGTTTATAAACACTAATTTCTATTCACATTCCTCTGGCCTCACTGGACAGGAACACTGAAACACCAAGTGAGAAACAGCAGGAGGTGGCCATTCAGCCCCTCTAACCATCAACAAGATGGCGGCTGCTCTCCCATCTCAGCCACATGTTTCTGCCCGATCCTCCATCATGGAATTAATTTCCATCTTCTGCTGCCCCGTGTTGCCCCAACCACTCACCTCCCACCCCTGTCACTATTTCCACCTTCCCACCTCCCCCTCACCTGGACCCACCTCTCACTCCCCAGCTCTTGCCCCATCCCCACCCCTCACCTCTTTTCTCGGACTATTTCCCGTCCACTCTCAGTCCAGAGGGAGGGTCTCGGCCCGAAATGTTGACGGTCCATTTCCCTCCACAGATGCTGCCCGACCCACTGAGTTCCTCCGGCAGTTTGTTCTTTGGTCTGTATAACCCGTGTTAGTGTGGGGAGCGGGATTTTACACCATATTCCCGGTACAATCTCAACAAAACACAAATAATTGTCACTTTGCCCGGACCATTGGCCCCGCTTGCAGGACAACAGTCTGCCGGTGTTTGCCCCCCAATGTGGTGAATCGCCACCACCGTGGGCTCAGGCATTTCCACAGATGAGCCCCTCCTGTCCCCACCGGGACAAACATCCTGTCCGCCCCCTCTCTCACCGTCTTCATCCTCTCCCTCCCCGGGGAACCGGCATCAAACCGACGGGCCGAGCGGTCTCCTCCTACCTCTCAGCGATACATCAGACTCCGGCCGCAGGAGACGCTTCACAAACGCCCCAACTTCCCTCGGAGGGAAATGGAAATAAATCAGAAAGCGGACATTTACTTTGGGATTTGTTCCGCTTTAATGAGGAGTTTGACTCTTGTGCGAGCGACGGTGTGAGTGGGGGTAACGCCCTCTCGGCCGGTCCGCCTCCACGACTGGTTGTAACCAATGATTGACATCCGTTCGCACCAATGGGAATAGCGCAGCTCCTGAATCCTCTGTTGACAGCGGTGGGGAAGGGGCTCGTCACGTGATTAGTAGCCCAGCCGTTAAACCGATAAAGCTCGAGCTCTCCAGCGCATGGGTGACGTAAGACACCGCCCACGTGAGGGCAGATGCCGGTGTGGGGAGCCCATGTGTGACGTCAGGCGCGTGGGTGCGCGTGTGTGACGTCACCTGTGGGGGGGGCGCTCGTGTTTAAAAGCACCTCAATGGACATTTCTTATGATTTCAGTGGGACAACAACATTAATCTCGGGTTTCATCACTGAATCCAGTGTTGTGAGATGTAAAGTCCCTGTTATGTGTCCGGCTGTGCCGTGTTGTTGGTGGAGTGGGCAGCGTGGTGTTTGTCTCGATTCGGGTCACAACACCAGAATTGCCAGCGGGGTCCACACACAGTGTATTAGTGACCAGAAAACCTCCCGTCCCTGCAGTCTTTGTCTCCTGGTAAACTCAACACCCTGACAATGTGGATCATAGATACCCCTTCCTCTCAGAGTCAGGGAATCATTCTGACAGTGATCAAAGAGAGGAATTATATTTATTGGTCATTAAAGTTCACCCAGATTCGTTTGTACGGATTTGATGTGGAGTTCGGGGGTCACAGTGAAAGGGCCGGACGGCCGAACTCTCCCCGTTGTCCAAACATCCTTCCAGGTGAGGCGACCCTTCACCTGTGAATCTTCCGGGGTCGCCCGTTGTGTCCGCTGCTCCCGATGCGGCTCCTCTACACCGGTGACACCGGCTCCTCCGCAGTTGTGCGGGGTCGGGTTGTTTTTTCGGGGGGATCGATGTTATTTTTCCCATTTGTGGGAGGGGTGGGTTTTGGGGGTTGATGATCGGGATGCCGTTCCTTTTTATGCGGGGGTGGGATGGGAGTTTGATGTTTCTCTCTGAACGACTTTCATGTTCTTTGTTCCGTGGCTCACTGGAGAAGAAAACAAAAACTCAGAGCTGTTTATGGAGATCTGCTTTGATAATTAATTAACCTTTGAACTATCTGCTCCGAGCGGGATTTCCCGGTGTCCAAACATTTTCATTCCGATTCCCATTCCCGTTGCGACGTGTCAACCCATTGCCTCCTCTTGTGCCAAGATGAGGCCACCCTCAGGGTCCAGGATCAGCGCCTCATATTCCGTCTGGTTACCCTCCAAACTGATGGCATGAATATCGATTTCTCCTTCCGCCGAACAAATCTCCCCCTCACCTCTCCCTCCCACTCCCTCTCTTCCTCTCTGACTTTTCACGTCCACTCACCTGCTGATCACTTCTCTCTGGATCCACTGCTCCCTCCCTTTCTCCTATTCTCCACTCTCCTCTCCTATTAGATTCTATTTTCTTCTGCTCTTGAGCTTTCCCACCTACCTGGCTTCACCTATCACCCTCCAGCTCGGCATTTCCTCGCCCGCCCCGATTTTATTCAGATATTTCCTTCATTCCATCTCAGTCCTCAGTTCAACTGGAAACGTCGACTGTTAACTCTTTTCGATAGGAGCTGTCCGGACTGCTGAGTTCCGCCAGCATTTTGTTTGTGTTGCTCTGGATTTCCAGCATCAGCAGACTTTGTTGTGTTTGTGATTTACATCTCCGCTGTCACTCACGCCTCCGGCCACTAGTGGCGCTGCAAGGACCTCCGGCCACCGATGGCGCTGCACGGACCTCCGGCCACCGGTGGCGCTGCACGGACCTCCGGCCACCGGTGGCGCTGCACGGACCTCCGGCCACCGGTGGCGCTGCACGGACCTCCGGCCACCGGTGGCGCTGCACGGACCTCCGGCCACCGGTGGCGCTGCACGGACCTCCGGCCACCGGTGGCGCTGCACGGACCTCCGGCCACTGGTGGCGCTGTATTGACCTCCGACCACCGGGGGCGCTGCATTGACCTCCGTCCACGGGTGGTGCTGCGGCGAATATCCTGCTGAGCGTCGGCCCGGTGCCCATCACAGTTGTCGCCGGCGGTTCTGCTATCGGGGAGGTGAGTAATGGAGTTTGTGTAAATTGGGGGTTTGTTGCAGTTGGAAAGGGCCGGGACCGAGTTCTGCCGGACGGCTGCAGGCTCCGGGCTGTCCGGTCCCGCAGCCCCGGTTTTAGCTTTGCGCCCGAGCCCGGGCTGTGGGATCAGTCAGTTGTGGTTCCCAGGCTGGGAGGGGGTTTGGGGTGAAGGGGATCTGTCTGTGTGTGGGTAGAGGTTACGGGTGGACTGTGGGTGTCGGGGTGAGTGGTCGGAAAGATGTGGGACCCTAGGCCTGAAAGGGGGCGGTTGTTAGAAAGTGGGATGTCCTTTCAGCAGGGGTGCAGTGCTAATTGTTTTAGGTGCCGGAGCTGACAAAATGCTTGCCATTTCCTATATCCCCTCTCTCACCCAGTTTGTGTATCTGCTGATTTCATGTACTGGACAACGTCCTTGCCCCATTCGAGTAATGAACAGGTAAACAAATTGAGTGTGGTATATATATATATATCTTATGTCAAAATCAGATTTATTATCACAGGCAATTGAAATGAAATTTGTTTGACTCAGCAACAGCAGTTGAATGCAATACATAAATACATATTCTGGCATAGATAATAAATTAAAACATAATAAATAAAAAACTAAATCATTATGCATAATGAATAGACCATAAGACAAAGGAGCAGAAGTAGGCCATTCGGCCCATCGAGTCCGCTCCGCCATTTTATCATGAGCTGATCTATTTTATCCTATTTAGTCCCACTGCCCCACCTTCTCACCATAACCTTTGATGCCCTGGCTACTCAGATACCTATCAATCTCTGCCTTAAAGACACCCAATGACTTGGCCTCCACTGCTGCCCGTGGCAACAAATTCCATAGATTCACCAATCTCTGACTATAAAATTTTTTTCGCATTTCTGTTCTGAAAGGGCGCCCTTCAATCCTGAAGTCATGCCCTCTCGTACTAGACTCCCCCATCATGGGAAACAACTTTGCCACATCCACTCTGTCCATGCCTTCTAACATGTGAAATGTTTCTATGAGGTCTCCCCTCATTCTTCTAAACTCCAAGGAATACAGTCCAAGAGCGGACAAACGTTCCTCATATGTTAACCCTCTCATTCCTGGAATCATTCTAGTGAATGTTCTCTGTACCCTCACCAAAGTCAGCACATCCTTTCTTAAATAAGGAGACCAAAACTGCCCACAGTACTCCAAGTGAGGTCTTACCAGCACCTTATAGAGCTTCAACATCACAGCCCTGCTCCTATACGCTATTCCTGTAGAAATGAATGCCAACATTGCATTCGCCTTCTTCACTACCGACTCAACCTGGAGGTTAACTTTAAGGGTATCCTGTACGAGGACTCCCAAGTCCCGTTGCATCTCAGAACTTTGAATTCTTTCCCCATTTAAATAATAGTCTGCCTGTTTATTTTTTCTGCCAAAGTGCATAACCATACACTTTCCAACATTGTACTTCATTTGCCACTTCTCTGCCCATTCTTCCAATCTATCCAAGTCTCTCTGCAGACTTTCCGTTTCCTCAGCACTACCGGCCCCTCCACCTATCTTCGTATCGTCAGCAAACTTAGCCACAAAGCCCTCTATTCCATAATCCAAATCGTTGATGTACAATGTAAAAAGAAGCGGCCCCAACACGGACCCCTGTGGAACACCACTGGTAACCGGCAGCCAACCAGAATAGGATCCCTTTATTCCCACTCTCTGTTTCCTGCCAATCAGCCAACACTCTATCCAGGTATGTAACTTTCCTGTAATTCCATGGGCTGTTATCTTGTTAAGCAGCCTCATATGTGGCACCTTGTCAAAGGCCTTCTGAAAATCCAAATATACAACATCCACTGCATCTCCCTTGTCTAGCCTACTGGTAATTTCCTCAAAAAATTGGTTGAATAGATTGTTAAAGATGTGTAAAAACAGAAATGATGTATATTAGAAAGTGAGGTAGTGTCCAAAGCTTTCAAAGTCCATTCAGGAATCAGATGACAGAGGGGAAGAAGCTGTTCCTGAATCGCTGAGTATGTGCCTTCAGGCTTCTGTATCTCCTGACTGATGGTAACAGTGAGAAAAGGGCATGCCCTGGGTGCTGAAGGTCCTTTGTAATGGATGCTGCCTTTCTGAGACACCGCTCCCTGAAGATGTCCTGGATACTTTGTAGGTTAGTACCCAAAATGGAGCTGACTAGATTTACAACATTCTGCAGCTTCTCACGGTCCTGTGCAGTAGCCCCTCCATACCAGACAGTGATGCAGCCTGTCCAAATGCTCCCCACAGTGCAGCTATAGAAGATTTTGAGCTTGTTTGTTGTCATGCCAAATCGCTTCAAACTCCTAATAAAGTACAGCTGCTGTCTTACCTTCTTTATGACTACATCGATATGCTGGGACCACGTTAGATCCTCAGGGATCTTGATGCCCAGGAATTTAAAGCTACTCACTCTCTCCACTTATGATCACTCTTATGATGATCGGTACGTGTTCCCCCGTCTTACTCTTCCTGAAGTCCACAATCAGCTCTTTCATCTTACTGACATTGAGTGCCAGGTTGTTGCTGTGGCACCATTCCACTAGCTGGCATATCTCACTCCTGTACACCCCCTCGTCACCACCTGAGATTCGACCAACAATAGTTGTATTGTGGGTAAATTTGTAAATGGTGTTTGAGCTGTGCCCAGCCACACAGTCATGTGTATACAGAGAGTAGAGCGGTGGGCTAAGCACACACCCCTGAGGTGCGCCAATGTTGATCGTCAGCGAAGAGGATATGTTATTACCAATCTGCACAGACTATGTTCTTCTGGTTAGGAAGATGAGAATACAATTACAGAGGCCCAGGTTCTGCAACTTCTCAATTAGGATAGTGGGAGTGATGGTATTAAATGCGGAGCTGTAGTCGATGAACAGCAGCCTGACATAGATGCTTGTGTTGTCCAGGTGGTCTAAAACCGTGTGAAGAGCCATGGAGATTGCATCTGCCATTGACCTATTGTGACGATAGGCAAATTGCAGTGGGTTCAGGTCCTTGCTGAGGCGGGAGTTCATTTCAGTCATAACCGACCTCCCAAAGCATTTCATCACTGTCGATGTAAGTGCTACCGGGCAATAGTCCTTAAGGCAGCCCACATTCTTCTTCTTTGGCGCTGGTATAATGGTAAACCAAGATGAAAGAAATATATCAATTCCAGAGCTCCACAGAAATATAGTGATAGTTAAAACATTAACAATAGTACAGCCTATCAGTACATTTCAGTGTGTAACTGGTACAATAAAACATATAATAATTTAATAATATGACAAAGTATTACATGGTTGTACTCACTAATTATCATAAAATATAATTATCAAGCAAGTAAAGAAAAAGACAGTAATCATGTATTTTACCAATTTAAAAATAATTACCTACTTACCAAATGCCACCAATGAGAAGTTTCACAATAATTTCCACAAAGGGTCAGGTGTAATATGTATTCGTGGGTCTGAAGCAACTCTTGTCCTGGTGTCATCTGCTGATCTGTGGTACTGCAGCCATGTTGTGACATACGGCTCAGGATTCCACTGAACTAGAGGAGGTCTGTGTAGTTTAACAAACATAAGTGCTGATACATGATCTATGAGAGTCCTTGAGTGTGTTGCTGTTATTATCAAGTTGATGTGACTGAATCCTCTCTCACACTCAGCAGTACTAATAGGAATAACTTGTGAACAGCTCAGTAATGGGCGTAAATCTTGGGGGATGCAGCGTCCACGATCCTCCACATAATCTCTGAAGGCATTTATTACAGAGGAAGAAGAAAGCTTAAGCCTCTTACAGAGAGATGATATTGCAGCTTCTCCATCATTCTCCATCAGGCAGAAGGTACCGAAGCATCCGGGCTCACACAACAAGACTGCGTAACAGCTTCTTCCCCCAAGCCATCAGACTCCTCAATACCCAGAGTCTAGACTGACATTCACATCATTTATTATTATATTGTTATTTGTCCGCTACTGTGCCTATTGTCTTGTTTATAAATTATTGTACTGCCCTGCACTGTTTTTGCACACTTTATGTTGTCCTGTGCAGGTCTGTAGTCTAGTGCAGTTTTTTAATGTTGTTTTTATGTAGTCTAGGGTAGCCTTGTGCAGTCTCACATAGTCTAGTGTAGTTTTGTGTTGTTTTATGTAGCACCAGGGTCCTGGAGAAACATTGTCTCGTTTTTACTGTGTACTGTACCAGCAGTTTATGGTCGAAATGATGATAAAATACGACTTGACTTGGAAAAAAAAATTAAGCAGTATTTTAGCAGGCCAGTTATCTTTATCAAGGACACACATTTCATTTAACAGGGAATTAATACATACTTTGAGGTTTAGAAGTTTGAGAACTTTTCAAGGATGTTGCCGTGAACATAAGGTGCTGCAGATTGTTTATAAAACGAGCAAGAAATTGTCGATAGTTAATGGAGACAATTTTGTTGTTGCTTGTTAAGGTAATTTCTCCAAACTTCCCCTTTTCAACTGCCTCTTGAGCTTCTAGAGTTTTTGTACCAGGTTGGTCTTTCAGTCCATGCAGTGATCTTCTGATCCATTGGGTCAGTTTGTCTGCATAAGCAGTCGTAGTAGTGTGTTTCTGTAAACACTCTGACAGTAAACCAGTTCATGCAACGCGTCATACGTTAGAGCTAAGTCCAGTAGAAACTGTCCTGAAGAATCTTTTCAACAGACCTTCATAGGTTTTTCTCTCACTCCCAGATCCTGTTTCATTCTTCATTGCTTTTTCAAAGTGAAAACACAGTGCTTCATAATTTTGTCACACTGCTGAAACTGTTCGAAATGAGCCAGCCACACACCTGGTGCCCAGAACACGGCCTATTTTGCAAATTTGTTGTTCTAGTTGAGAGGCACATTCAGACAGTTCCTTTTGATTTAGAGATGATCTACTGTAAACAGAATATAATTTGTCCATAAATGATTGAAAATGATTAATTCCGTGAACTTCTCTCACTGAATCACCTACTGCAAGTTCTAATCTGTGACTAAGACCGTGCCAATTTGTCACAGGGTAATGTTCCTTGAGAATTGTAGCAACACCAGATTTGACAGCAGGCATTACGTTCGCCCGATCACCAGCAAATGCTACAAGGTTCTGTTTCAAGTAAGAGTCATCAAACCCATGGTTCATGAGACAATTCAGAAGATGCTTAACAATAGTTGCAGCTTTCTGATCAGGCAGTTCAATTAGATCTAAAAACATAAAATGGGGATCACCTTCCTTATCACGTTTCAAATAAACTATTTCGGCGGTCTTAATGCTCAGGCTTGTTGATTGATCAATGAGAACAGAAAATTTGCCATTTTTTCTGTTTGATATGCTAGCAAATTTTCTTTTTCATATTAATGGCTACTGTTGAAGTCAGAAGTTTACATACACCATAGCCAAATACTCAGTTTTACACAATTCCTGACATTTAATCCAAGAAAACATTCCCAGTCTTAGGTCAGTTAGGATCAGTACTTTATTTTAAGAATGTGAAATATCAGAATAATAGTAGAGGGTGTAAAAGAGGTTTACCAGGATATTGTCTAGGTTAGAGGGCATCAGCTATAGCGAGAGGTTGGACAAACTTGTGTTGTTTTCTCCAGAGCGGCGCAGGCTGGGGTGACACTGGATGGACGTTTATAACATTACGAGTGGAGTAGACAGAGTAGACAGCTGGTATGTTTTTCCTGGAGGTTGAAATGTCTAACACATTTAAGGTGAGAGAAGATGTGAGCAGCAAGTTTGTTTCTTTCCACAGAGTGGTGAGTAGCTGGAGTGCTCTGCCTGGGGTGATGGGAGACCCCACCAGTCACGTGATCCCATTTGCCCCTGGCATTTACCGCAGATATAACAAGATCTTCGCACATGCTCACAGTCTCCGGCTGGGTGGTGCTGAAGTGTATCTGATGTTGGCCGTGAGCCCCGAACTGAGGGCCAATTACTCATTTAGTACCCAGTTATCTGGGCTTGTCAAAAATGTGTAGACTTCACTTAATCTGCATTGAACAATCCAAGCCAGGAGCCCAGGCTGTCTATTTCCACAGAATTGAAATGGGAGTCCCGTCAGCAGGTCACATGAGGCTGTTTCCCGCAGATCTGCCCTGCCTTCTGCTTTGTGACGCAAAATCATGTGGTGTGTGCTCAAAGTCCCCGGATTGGTGGTAATGCTTCCTCCATGTTGTGTTGGGGAAATCTGATGTTGGCCCCTGAGTCCCATTAACTTCCCCCAACTTGCCTCGCTTCCTGAGGCTCCTCACATTTGTCCTGAAGCTTTATGGCTGTCGTGTCTTCTCCCCGACTGGGGTGGGTGAGAAAGGTGAACATCCCAGGTTTTGGGGATCTTTGATTTCACTGCCTGCTTTACCGAGGGACTGGGAAGACTAGTGGGGAGAATGATTTCTGTGATGTGCTGATCTGTATCCAAAGTTCTCTGCTGTTCCTCGCAGTCACGGAAAGGGTAGTTGCCATACAAAAGCATGAAGTGTCTGGATGGAAACTTTCTATGATGTGTTGATAAAAATTTGGTGAGGGTCAAGGGGCATATGCCAGAATTCTTATTGTTTGTTCTAACTTTGTCATTTTAGGATCTTTTATACAGTAGTATGTGTGATTAATTCAATATCTGTGTATTGCTGGAGGATCATCAGTGATTGTCCTTGATCCCTTCTCCCACCTGGTTCTATCTGCTCATCCCTGCCCATCTTGTTCAACCTCTGTCCAGTCTCCGAACCCCCTCCCCCCCGCTTCAGTGATATGCATCAACCATCTGGGTCAACCTCGGTCCACCCTGTATCCCACCACCTCAATGTTATATATCAGCAATCTTTCTTCTAACCTTTGTCTTCATTGTGAAGTGTTCTTTTACACCTTTGGCCTCGCTGAGTTATTTCTGGAATCAGTTTTTGTTAGCTGGAATGCCAGAGGGTCATCAGGTACCAGTTCTGTTGTGCATTGGTGTGGAGGTGCTAGTTATTGAACTGTGACTGGCTGACACACTGCAGCATTTTACTAGCAGCAAAGAGTACTGGGAGAGTTGGTGCTTGGGCTATAATCCTGTGATCTACATTCCAGGCATAATGGACTGTCGGTGTTTTGGTTTTGACTTTGGTTACTGCTTCTGCAGATGGGGCTGGATGGTCGTCCTTCTGTAATGAAGCAGAAATTTCGAGCAGCTGGACATTGGTTGTGGGGAAATCCCGGATTGCACTACCCAGTGTGAGATGTGGGGACAATGTGTGAGTCTCTCAGGGTCGGTGAGTGGCAGATTCAGCTGTGTGACTCTGTGAGTGGGGTCCTGGGATATCACAGTTTTTGACCCGGGTAAATTGGACCTGGGGATCGAGATGGCCAGGTTTATGAGGTGTTGAGCGAGTATTTCTGGTCTGGGATCAGATGTTTGTTTCTGGAGTTCCTTTGGAAGCAATGACTGCTAATCTGAGGAAAGGATGAGTAACTTCAGTGTTACAGGAGGAAGGCAGGAATAGGGTGTTGGAATAAAACTCAGCCATGGTTGATTGGTGAGGCAGACCAGATGGATTGAATCACCCAATTCTGTTCCTGTGTCTGATGTCTTACCATGACTGAATGATGGCTCCTTCTTATCCCATATCATTTTGTGATGTGTGAGAGAAAGTAAAAGATTGTTCACTGAGATCATTATATTTATTTTCAATGTTTAAATTTCTGTGTGTTTTACTCTTAGAAACATGAAGCAGAAATGTTTGGTTCTCCATTTTATTGTTAATGTGCTTCATTATCTTTCATGTTAAAGTTAGACCTGTGGTGAGAGATTTATTGGAAGAAAAACCCCAACTAGAAGCAAACCACGACTGAAGACGAGGGAACAGCAACAAGTGAACCAGCCCGAGGATTGAGAGCATCAACTGGAGAGGACCCACCTGACTCGGAGATTCCAGTGATTCGGTCAGGAGAAAGTTTGGTGAGTCTCATTTACTCAAACACTGGTCCTTTAGACATTACATACCTGTACAAGGGAAGGTAGGGAATAGTTGGAGTGAGACTGAATGTGCCCAGAAGAACCAGTTATGCCTCTGTCAGACTCAGTCGCAATCACTCCAGGTCTGGTAATGTGCTTCCAGCAGCCCAGCCCTTTAAAACCACCCCCATTGTGTGGAAGTGGAATCCGGATAAAGTCACTCAGATACCGTATAAGTACAAACTATTTATTCCAAGCACCCGGGGCTTACTCAGTTAGTCGCTCAAACAGGAACAGTCTATGACTGTTCCCACCCAATCCACTAACTGACTAATAATTCCCCTCACACCACGGTTATATCCATCCAGATACCCCCAACACAAGACAGGCTGGAGCCAAAGTTATTTACTACATGACAGCCCCTAAAGACAAATTACAAAATAGTCATAATAGCTTTCACACACAAAACAGACTGAAGTTGTTCTATCTCTACGCATGATTGCCCAAGGAGCTAAGCATCCTGAAACCCTAGCTAGCGACCCACAAGAAGAAATATGGCTCAGCATGTCTCAGCACATCTAGAAACATAGAAAATAGGTGCAGGAGTTGGCCATTTGGCCCTTCATGCCTGCACCGCCATTCAGTACAATCAAGGCTGCTCATCCAACTCAGAACCCTGTGTGACGAGAATACACATAGATTAAGATGTTAGCTGTCCTGTGCTGGCACCAGTGGGATCAGCAGTTGGTCTGCCGCCTGTATTCAGGAGAAAGAGAGATAAGGAAAACAATGGAGCAGCATTTGGAGATGTTAATTAAAGGACGGAAGGAGAGCTGTCAAGAGCGGCCCCCCCTTTGAACCCTGAAATGTTTGAAGTGATGGACAGGCGATACCCCAGCAGGGGGATAAAAAGGGACAGGTTCGCTAAGGCAGGACACACACGACACCCGAGGTAACGAGACCCTGGAAGCAGTGCATCTCCCACAAGTCGGTGGGAGGTTTTGGAGGGTTGCTCGCGGGACCAAGCCATAGACGCTGTGACGAGAATACACATAGATAAGATGTTAGCTGTCCTGTGTGATCAGCAGTTAGTCTGCCACCTGTCTTCAAGAGAGAGATAAGGAACACAATGAAACAGCATCTGGAGATGTGTAACGAAGGGACGGGAGAGAGAGAGCTGTCTGGAGCGGCTCCCCCTTTGAACCCTGAACTGTTTGAAGTGATGGACAGGCGATACCCCAGCAGGGGGATAAAAAGGGACCGGTTCGCTAAGGCAGGAGACACATACGACACCCTGAGGTAACGAGACCTTGGAAGCGGTGCGCCTCTCACAAGTCGGTGGGAAGTACCGGACAACGCATGGGGTGGAAAGGTACGATCAGCGGGAACCCGGTGTGTGTCCACCCTCGCTTGGGTGCCGGGTTCACTGCAGAGGATCGACCGTATCTGGAGGAGGGGTCACAGTCGGTGACCTCAGGTGACATCACAAAGGACCCACCCGAAAGCTGCTTGTGAGCAATATCGCCGGTCTGTGAGTGGAAACCGTGTCTGAATGATCAGTCGTTCCCGTTCTCTCTCTCTCTCTCTCTCCCCCCACGTTGTCCATCGCCATGGCCACGATTACTGCGAACTGAACTGAACTGAACTTTGTGTCACTTTGAAATTGGTCATTTACCCCTAGACAACGATAGAGCTTGATTGATGCTGTTATCTTAATTCTGTGCACGTGTGTTTATCATTGCTGAACTGTTGCATTTATTATCCTTTCGATTACTGTGTTGCTTGTTTCTTTAATAAAACTTTCTTAGTTCCAGTAATCCAGACTCCAACTGAGTGATCCATTTCTGCTGGTTTGGCAACCCAGTTACGAGGTACGTAACAACGCACAGGGTGGAAAGGCACGATCGGCGGGAACCTGGTGTGTGTCTGCCCTTGCCTGGGTGCCAGGTTCACCGCAGAGAAACGGTCGTGTCTGGAAACGGAGGGGTCACGGTTGGTGACCTCAGAAGACATTACAAAGGGCTCGCCCGAAAGCTGACTGCGAAGAATATCGAAGGTCTGTGTGGAAGCCGTTTGAATATTCATTTGTTTTTGCTCTCTCTCTCCTTCCCCCCACTTTCCATCTCCCACGGCAGCGATTACTGTGAACTGAACTGAACTTTGTGTCACTTTGAAACTGGTCATTTACCCCTAGACGACGATAGAGCTTGATTGATCCTGTTATCCTAGTTCTGTGTACATGTGTGTTTATCATTGCTGAACTGTTGCATTTATTACCCTTTTGATTAGAGTACTGTGTTGCTTGTTTCTTTAATAAAACTTCCTTAGTTCCAGTAATCCAGACTCCAACTGAGTGATCCATTTCTGCTGGTTTGGCAACCCAGTTACGGCACTTCGAGCCTGCACCGCCATTCAGTATGATCACGGCTGATCATCCAACTCAGAACCCTGTACCAGCCTTCCCTCCATACCCCCTGATCCTTTTAGCCACAAGAGCCATATCTAACTCCCTCTTAAATATAGCCAATGAACTGGCCTCAACTGTTTCCAGTGGCAGAGAATTCCACAGATTCACCACTCTCTGTGTGAAGAAGATTTTCCTCATCTCGGTCCTGAAAGGCTTCCCCTTTGTCCTTAAACACCTCGTTCTGGACTTCCCCATCATCGGGAACAATCTTCCTGCATCTAGCCTGTCCAATCCCTTTAGGATTTTATATGTTTCAATAAGATCCCCCCCCCCCCCATCAATCTTCTAAATTCCAATGAGTATAAGCCTAGTTCATCCAGTCTTTCATCATATGAAAGTCCTGCTATCCCAGGAATCAATCTGGTGAAGCTTCTTTGTACTCCCTCTATGGCAAGGATGTCTTTCCTCAGATTAGGGGACCAAAACTGCACACAATACTCCAGGTGTGGTCTCACCAAGGCCTTGTACATCTGCAGTAGTTCCTCCCTACTCCTGTAATCGAATCCTCTTGCTACGAATGCCAGCATACATTCGCCTTTTTCACCGCCTGCTGTACCTGCATGCCCACTTTCAATGACTGGTGTATAATGACACCCAGGTCTCGTTGCACCTCCCCTTTTCCTAATCGGCGGCCATTCAGATAATAATCTGTTTTCTATTTTTGCCACCAAAGTGGATAACCTCACATTTATCCACATTAAATTGCATCTGCCATGAATTTGCCCACTCACGTAACCTATCCAAGTCACCCTGCATCCTCTTAGCATCCTCCCCACAGCTAACACTGCCACCCAGCTTCGTGTCATCTGCAAACTTGGAGATGCTGCATTTAATTCCCTCGTCTAAATCATTAATATATATTGTAAACAACTGGGGTCCCAGCACTGAGCCTTGCGGTACCCCACTAGTCACTGCCTGCCATTCTGAAAAGGTCCTGTTTATTCCCACTCTTTGCTTCCTGTCTGTCAACTAATTCTCTATCCACATCAATACCTTACCCCCAATACCGTGTGCTTTAAGTTTGCACACTAATCTCCTGTGTGGGACCTTGTCAAAAACCTTTTGAAAGTCCAAATATACCACATCCACTGGTTCTCCCCTAACCACTCTACTAGTTACATCCTCAAAAAATTCTATGAGATTCGTCAGGCATGATTTTCCTTTCACAAATCCATGCTGACTTTGTCCGATCATTTCACCGCTTTCCAAATGTGCTGTTATCACATCTTTGATAACTGTCTCTAGCATTTTCCCCACCACTGATGTCAGGCTAACCAGTCTATAATTCCCCGGTTTCTCTCTCACTCCTTTTTTAAAAAGCAGGGTTGCATTAGACACCCTCCAATCCTCAGGAACTAGTTCAGAATCTAAAGAGTTTTGAAAAATTATCACTATTTCATCCACTATTTCTTGGGCTACTTCCTTTAGCACTCTGGGATGCAGAACATCTGGCCCTGGGGATTTATCTGCCTTTAATCCCTTCAATTTACCAAACACCACTTCCCTACTAACATGTATTTCCCTCAGATCCTCCATCTCCCTAGACCCTCGGTCCCCTGCTATTTCCGGAAGATTATTTATGTCCTCCTTAGTGAAGACAGAACCAAAGTAGTTATTGAGTTGGTCTGTCGTGTTCATCATCTGTTCACCACCAGCAGTTTCTTTCATGAAGACAGGCTGCTATTGTTAGCCCTCCACATACTTTATCATTCCCTCCTTTTCATCATTACATCATCAACAAAGCAGTAATTTTTACAGAGAAAGCAACCGAGTATAGCACTGACTCATCAGTGGGTAAAAACAGCAGTCATCAGTAATTATAACAATCATATGTACAACTATTAGGCCATAATGCAATATCTCGCCCCACATATTACCAAACAGGCCTTCGAAGACCACCATTTCGACCGTTCGGTGAACCCGTGTAAATCCTGCCCTACTTTCATGATGCTGTCAATCTCCTTGGCAGTGTGCTGGGAGAGGGATGTAATGTTAGTAGAGTCATCAGGGATATAGGTGCAGCATTCTGTGTCAATAATAGCACAGGTTTCCCCTTTCTCAGCCAGGATAAAACCTAAAGCCTTACGATTCTGTGGGACTGTTTGCCAGATTGCAATCATTTCAGTGGATATTTCTGTTACTTGGGCCTGTGTTTCTGTCGGGGCCCCTGCAGTATTGTGGCCAGCTTCTCAAGTGTTGTAGCCAAATTGATTATCTCTCATGAATTCCTGGCTACTCCATAGGAGAGAAAAGTGATCATCCAAAATCGCTCAGTCTCAGTTATTCTTCTCTGCTGTTGGGCACCTGCAAGTATGGCCAGGATGCATGTTTCCCAGCATAGGAAGTTCTGTTTGGTGGGGGCCTGAGATACCATCCCTCAAAACACTGACAGCAACAGTCATCTCTGACTGAACCACAGTTCCTCACCTCACTTCCCCGTGTGTTATTTGAGAAAGCCCAGGCTGAGAGTTCCTCACTGTAGTTCAGTGGGATTACTGACATTGGAATCATAGTTTTACCATGCTGGGGAATTTCGGTACAAACCCAGCAGGCCCCCAGTTTAATCCCTTACTCACTCTTCCTTCAGTTAGTCCTGACGAAGGGTCTCGGCCTGAAACGTCGACTGCACCTCTTCCTAGAGATGCTGCCTGGCCTGCTGCATTCACCAGCAACTTTGATGTGTGTTGCTTGAATTTCCAGCATCTGCAGAATTCCTGTTGTAGGCCCCCAGTTCTATCTGTTTGGCGTAGGTGTGACAGAGACAGAAAGGTGTTAACATGGGATCCCCCGGATGCTGGGGTGAGCCCTCTCAAAGTCATAAACACAAACACCACTATCAACCAATACATTTTTCTTTAGTCCGAGAGAGTCATTCTACTCAGTTCCTTCAGTAACACGTTTGTTGTCTGTTCGATGTATCCACCGAGATTGCCCCTTCAGTTTCACAGCCGTGGGAGTGGTCAGTAACACCTGATGTGGTCCTCTCCACCGAGGCCTGAGTTTCCCTCAATCCCAGTTCGTGATCAGGACAAAATTCCCAGGTTCTATGGTGGGATAGTCACTCCTCTCTGCGGGGTAGTTCTCTTCCTTGTAAGCCTGTTGTACCTGTGAATGTGATGCTTGGAGAATTTTGGTTAGTTGGCATATATATTTCCCCATCTCTTCTCCTGGGGTATGCATATCCAATTTTGCTGGTAGACTTTCTGGGAGCAATGGTACACAAGGTCTTGGTCCCCAGGGTGTCCTCATAGGCCGTCAAAAAATGATTTCAGCTGGTGACAACCCTGTTTCCCCTGTGGGGTAACCCTCATGTGGAATAGGGGTGACGGTGGGACCTTCAACCAAGTGAGTCCAGTCTCCGCCGTTAGTTCGGCCAATTTCCTTGCCTTTGGCTCTCTCCACTATGCCAGCAGCCTGTGGGTGGTGTACACACTGGAACTGGTGCTTGATAACGAGGTTGTTACATACCTCTTTGTTTACTTTCGCCACTAAGTGTGGGCCATTGTCAGAGCTCAGCATCTCTGGCAGGCCGTACCTGGGAATTATTTCCTGTAATATACCTTCACAACAGTCATAGCAGCATTACTGGTAGTTGGAATAGCTTCAATCCATCTACTAAACACCTCTATAATAACTAAGCAGTATCTATAGCAATGTACTCTGGGCAATTCAATAAAATCAACTTGTAGACATGAAAAATGTTCACCTGGCAAGGGAGTAGTACCCAGTGTCCAGGGTGAAATCCTGGCCACTGGGAGATCCTGCTTTCTCTGGCAGACAGAGCGTAGGTGTTCAGCAAAACGATCACACACTCAGCCACACATTTTAATTTCACATCCCATTCCCATTCTGATATGTCTATCCACGGCCTCCTCTACTGTAAAGATGAAGCCACACTCAGATGAGAGGAACAACACCTTATATTCCGTCTGGGTAGCCTCCAACCTGATGGCATGAACATTGACTTGTCTAACTTCCGCTAATGCCCCACCTCCCCCTCGTACCCCTTCTGTTATTTATTTATATACACACGTTCTTTCTCTCACTCTCCTTTTTCTCCCTCTGTCCCTCTGAATATACCTCTTGCCCATCCTCTGGGTTCCCCCCCACAGCGTTGTCTTTCTCCCCGGACCTCCTGTCCCATGATCCTCTCATATCCCTTTTGCCAATCACCTGTCCAGCTCTTGGCTCCATCCCTCCCCCTCCTGTCTTCTCCTATCATTTTGGATCTCCTTCTCCCCCTCCCACTTTCAAATCTCTTACTAGCTCTTCCTTCAGTTAGTCCTGACGAAGGGTCTCGGTCCGAAACGTTGACTGTACCTCTTCCTAGAGATGCTGCCTGGCCTGCTGCATTCACCAGCAACTTTGATGTGTGTTGCTTGAATTCCTCGTGTTTACAATATATAATGTTATCATCTAACAAGGGTCCAATGAAAAATGCTTTCAGCTCTCAGTGTGTCTGTCTACAAGCCGCAGAGAAATGCTAATGAGCCTGCCTTAGCTAACCGCTGAAGACAGAGATTACTTCAGTTCAAAAAATCCTATTCAGTCCCAATTATTCGTTTAGCCAGTGGTTACGTAGGTTCAAAATGAATTTTTTATATATCCTCAATTCCTCTGGAGGATTCAGGGGAAATATTTATGTCCAGTACAGAAACTGGTGTTACCTGTGTGTATTGTGGCAATGCAAAAGTTGCTGGAGAATTTACAAGTGGGAAGAAGTGGAGTGATATTTGGAAATCTGACTTTTTAAAGCATAATTTAGCAAGCAAACCACATATGGACAATGTGCAAAAGCTCTGGTGAGAAAATCCTTCACTACCTGTTACAGGCCTGTTGCGTAGTTTGTGTGAGAGAGCAGGTGAACTTGATCGAACGCAGAGGAGATCAAAGTTCTTATCGACAGTGATTTGCCAGCTGTTAAAATGAGTACCTCTCTATATAAAATTCACTGTGCACATGTTGTCACTGGGTATAAAAATGCACAGTACAAGATTTATGTGCACACTGGTCATTACAAATTATAGGGGACATTGGTGGGAATGTGGGGAGACCTCCAGTGTCCCTGATGTCCTCACCTACAAGATGTGCATCCAGCTGCAGCTTGTAACCCTGCACTCTAAGGAATTGGAACTTGAAACGGATGAATTCTGGATCATCCAGGAGTTGGAGGGGGTGATAGATATGACATGAAGAGAGGTGAGTTACACCCAAGGTGCAGGACACAGGAAACTGGGTGAGAGTCAGGAAGGGGAATGAGGTTCGATAGCCATCGCAGAGTACTCTTGATGCTATCCCGCACAACAGCAGGTAGACCACTTTAGAAAATGTTGGCGGGGTATTACCTGGCAGAGGAAAGTCAAAGGGGTGACAGAGGATTCGTTAGTTAGGGGAACAGAACAAGAGGGGACTAATATCCTAGTGCAGGGGTAAGACTTGCTCGTGCTATTTCGCGGGGAGAGATGATGTGGTTGAAATAAATTGTGGGGGGAATGGGAGCCAGAATGACAGAACAGATAGTGGAGAGGGTGAATTGAATTAACTTTATTACATACATCCTTCTTATACATGAGGAGTAGAAATCTTTATGTTACGTCTCCGTCTAAATGTGCAATGTGTAATTTAGAGTAATTTATAATAAATAGTTTGTACATAGGGCAGTCAATATAACACAGAAATGCAGTTGTATCAGCATGAATTAATCAGTCTGATGGCCTGGTAGAAGATGATGTCCCAGAGCCTGCTGGTCCTTTTGCTGTGGTACCGTTTCCTGGCTGGTAGCAGCAGGAACAGTTTGTGGTTGTGGTGAATTGGGTCCCCAGTATCCTTTGGGCCCTTTTTCCACACCTGTCTCTGTAAATGTCCTGAATAGTGGGAAGTTCACATCTGCAGATGCTCTGGGCTGTCCGCACCACTCTCTGCAGGTTCCTGCGATTAAGGGAAGTACAGTTCCCATACCAGGCCTTAATTCAGCAGTCAAGATGCTCTCAATTGTGTAACTCTAGAAAGTTCTGAGCATTTGATGCCCCATCCCAAGCTTCTTCAACCATCTGAAGTGAAAGAGGAGCTGTTGTGCTTTCTTCACCACACAGCGGGTATGTGCAGACAATGTGAGATCCTTGGTGATGTTTATGCCGAGGAACTTAAAGCTGTTCACCCTCTCAACCCCAGATCGATTGATGTCAATAGGGGTTAGCCTGTCTCCATTCCTCCTGTTGTCCACAATCAGCTCCTTTGTTTTTGTGACGATCAGAGAGAGGTTGTTTTCTTGACACCAGTCAGATGTTGTTGAGACTTCAGACAGAGTCAGCAATCAAATGGTTGAGTGTAGTGTAATGAATGTGTTGAGCTGTGTATATCACATTGTAGGAAAGCCAGATGAGCTCAGGACAGGGAATTATGATGTTGTAGCCATTATTGGGACTTGGTTGTACACAACAGTCCGAGGGATTTAGAGAAACAAATTTGTAGAGAGATCGCAGACCATGCCAAGAAACAAAGGTTGATTCAGTAACTGATTTTAACTTTCCATATATTGACTGGGACTCCCATACTGTAAAAGGACTAGATGGGTTTGAGTTTGTCAAATGTGCCCTTAATCAGTACGTAGAATTCCCGACGTAGAAGTGTGCAATAAGCTGTTAGGAAATGATCCAGGGCTGGAGACAGAAATCAGTGATCATAATGCTATGAAATTCAAAGCAAATATGGAAAAAGAGAGGTCTGGACCATGGATTGAGATTCTAAATTGGACAAAGGTCAATTTTGATGGTATCAGAAAAGATCTGACAAGTATGGATTGGGACAGGCTGTTTTCTGGCAAAGGAGTACTTGGTAAGTGGGAGGCCTTCAGAAGTGAAAGTTTGAGTGTGTAGAGTTTGTATGTGCCCGCCAAAATAAAAGTTGAAAGGTTACTGGTGCAGGGAACCTTGGTTTTCAATAGATGTTGAGACCCCAGATATTTTGTTCCTCTAAATGCCTCAGACTGTTGGGTGCTACCAAGACTCATTAATGACTACAATATCATATTTCCACGCCTGAGCTCATCCGACTTTGTTTTAGTCGTCTTCAGTAGGTTTCTAAAAGTTTCCCAATAGTTTTTGCTCTTTTTTTTTGCCCTCTCTTTGGCTTTTATGTTGGTGTTGGCTTTGGCTTCTCATTTCAGCCACGGTTGTGTCCTCCTGCCTTTCCAATGCGTCCACTTCTTTGGGATGTATCGATCACTCACCTCCCCAATTGCTCCCAGAAACTCCAGCCATTGCTGCTCCGTTGTCACTCCTACTGTATCCCTTCCAAACAAGTTTGGCCAGCTTCTCTGTCATGGAAACATGAAGAAGTTCAGTAAGGAAACAGGCTATTTGGCCCATCTAGTCAATGCCAAAAAAAACTATTTAAGCTGTCTAATGCACCAATCTGCACCAGGACCATCGCCCTCCATACCCCTACCCCCATCTGAACTTTTTTGAAATGGTGTTGCTGAGCTCATATTCACCACTTCTGCTGGCATCTCATTCCACACTCTCACGACCATTTCAGTACAGAGCTTTTACACATGTTCCCGTTAAAATTTCACCTTCCCCACTTACCCATGACCTCTGGTTGTCATCTCACCCAACCTCCATGGAAAAAGCTGCTTGCATTTACCCTGTCTATACCCTTATAATTTTGTATACTTTGAACAAATCCTCAAAGCAATGTATAATTTCCTTGTTTATGTTTGGAGCCTTTTTCAGGTGTATAAGATGATGAGGGGCATTGATCGTGTGGATAGCCGGAGGTTTTTTCCCAGGGCTGAAATGGCTAACACGAGGGGGCATAGTTGTAAGCTGCTTGGAAATAGATACCGAGTGGATGTCAGGGGTAAGTTTTTTTACACAGAGAGTGGTGGGCGTGTGGAATAC
Source organism: Mobula birostris (assembly GCF_030028105.1). Taxonomy (NCBI): domain Eukaryota; kingdom Metazoa; phylum Chordata; class Chondrichthyes; order Myliobatiformes; family Myliobatidae; genus Mobula; species Mobula birostris. Next base: position 66,619,883 of record NC_092382.1, read on the forward strand.
ACTGCCAGCTATTTGTGTGAGAATGTTTCAATTACTGTGGGGCCAGACACCCATTCAGATCACTGAGAACAGGGAATAATACCAATGGAGAGAGTCAAACTGAGCCAGGTCACAGACTGGAGATGACAGAAATGCCCTATTCATTCAGGAAGAGCATCAGAATTTGATGGTCATTCCAGATACCAGCATTGTGCCCATTTAGAAGATGATTTCTCCCTCTAACTTGGGTTGAACCTCACAGTAACAGTGTGATGTCAGTTCACACCTTGACAAATCAAGTGATCTCATCTGAAATGTTGTCCTATACCCATTGATCGGTTTTGTAAATCTTTTTTGCAGGTTAAAAATGACGAGGAATTTGTTTCCGGGAATCTCGAACACAACCCACCAGTTTTGCTGTCTCTGTCCAGACATTTAATAAGTGGAGCAAGGGATTCACTCGATCATCTGACCTGCTGGCACGCCCGTCATTTTACACAGTGGGGAGCCCATTCATTTGCTCAGACAGTAGGAATGGATCAGTCGGTCATCTCAACTGAAGGTACATCAGCAAGTTCACACTGGGACAAGGACATTCACCTGTTTTGTGTGTGAGAAGGGATTCAGTCGGTCTTCCCACCTGTGGACACACCAGTCAGTTCACACTGGGCAGACGCTGGTTATATGCTGAATTTTTGGGGAAGGATTCACTCAGTCCTCTGACCTAATGGCTCACCAGCGAGTTCAAACTGGGGAGAGGCCATTCACCTGCTCAGACTGTGGGAAGACCTTCACTCGGTCATCCCAACTAAAGATACATCAGCATGTTCACACTGGAGAGAGGCCGTTTACCTGCTCAGACTGTGGGAAGGGATTCTCTTTGTCATCTCAGTTACTGAGACACCAGTCAGTTCACACCGGAGAGTGGCCATTCACCTGCTCGGACTGTGGGAAGGGATTCACTAAATCTTCTCACCTACTGAGACACCAGTCAGTTCACACTGGGGAGAGGCCATTCACCTGCGCAGACTGTGGGAAGGGATTCACTGAATCATCTCATCTGAAGGTGCATCAGCGAGTTCACACTGGAGAGAGGCCATTCACCTGCTCAAACTGTGGGAAGGGATTCACTGAATTATCTCAACTGAAGGTACATCAGCGAGTTCACACCGGAGAGAGGCCATTCACCTGCTCAACCTGTGGGAAAGGATTCACTTCGTCATCTCATCTGAAGGTACATCAGCGAGTTCACACTGGGGAGAGGCCATTCACCTGCTCAGAGTGTGGGAAAGGGTTCACACAGTTAGCTAGCCTACAAGCACACCAGTCAGTTCACACCAGGGAGAGGCCATTCACATGCTCAGACTGTGGGAAGGGATTCACTCGATCATCTCGCCTACTGACACACCAGTCAGTTCACACTGGGGAGAGGCCGTTCACCTGCTCAGTGTGTGGGAAGGGATCCACTCGATCATCTCAACTACAGAGACACCAGCAAGTTCACAGTGGGTAGAGGCTGATCACCTGCTGTGAATATGGAAAGCGATTCACTCAGTAATGTAACCTTATGTAACTCTCGCTTCGGCTAGCAGCTTAATACAGGGGGTGATAGCCCATCAGCCGGGCAAAACTTATGAAATCTCGTTTTGGTGGATGCTGTGTGATGTGTCCTCTGTTACAAATCAGTACCCCAAAATAACAAACAGTACACAATATGTGATTAAATGAATGAGATTTAAAATTCTTACTTTGACTGTAGGGTTAGTAAAGAAAACAAAAAAAAAGAAAATGGGCCCACTCTCTCCATTCACGTCTTCACATCTCTCCCCAGCAAAAGACCATGAAATCTCTCTTCCAGACTCACAAGGAAGAACATTTCTGTCATTGGATAGCCCCGCACTCCAAAACCCTGTTATCTCTAGTCATAACCTAAACATTGCTGCTACAGAGAAACCATTACCTCAGCAGTGAAACATTACAGAGAGGCCGTTACTTTAGCAGTGAAACCTTACAGCGTGTTACACTTGTGACACACTACCGGGTTCACACTAGAGACAAAGTTTGATTAAGCTGCATGCTGGATATTTGTCCATCACCGTGCTGAATGCAATTTCGAGAGTGACTGCCGGTGCTGAGCTCTGCAATAATTGCTGCTGCTCCCCACACCCAGTTCTGCACCCTGGTCACTGGGCATGGGAGGAGTTTCATCAGCTACATATTCACCTTTAATGGGACTGGAGTTTAATATTTTGGATCTGAGACAAATAAATCAGTTCTATTTTAAACTCTGTCTCCGGTACTTGGTGAATTTATAATACACCTAGTGTACAGTAGAGAGTCGACTCAGGCCGGCTGGACCCTGCCAGTGATTCAGTTCCACGACGGTCCTTTGAAATCCTGCCCTGTTGTTCATCTCCCGCTCTCCCTGTGGTGATGGGTTCCAAACAGTCACCACTCTGTGGGTGAAGAGGTTTCCCTTGAATTTTCTGCAGACTGAAGAAGTCGAGCTGACTGCAGTTCTGTCTGAGATGTACTTCGCCCCTCAAATCTCTGGGCTGAGGAAGAATAACATTGGTAGTTAACGTCCTTATTGATGGCTGATTTCCACATTATGGGTCATTTTCTCTGCTTGTATAGGGTTGTTAGAAAACACCACTGTCCTCTAAAGACTGAAAGCAGAATGGGAAACCACCAGTTGGATGTTCAGTGGAGCAGGGTCAGAAACCAGCGGCGGGTCTGCACAGGGCAGAGTTTGGGGCTCTGGACGATGGTCGGGGTGAGAACGTATGATGAGGAGAAGGGAATCAGCAGCGGGGTGTGGTAACGAATGACAGAGTAGCAACATTTGGAAGCTGATTGACAGAGAAAATAATTCGGTTAATATCCGTGGTGAGGGTGTGTTGGGAATGGTTTTATCTATTGAGAGAGTTGTTCCTGCTTGTTTATCCTGTAGTATTATATCTGGATGGTTATTATGGATTGTCCTATCTGAAATAATGTATTGATTATCATATAATTTGTCAGATTTTCTGGATCTGGCTTGAATTTATGGTACCTTTACGAATTGATGGAGGGTGTTCATGAGTTTGTATTTTAAAGCAAGATTTTGATGAATGATATTTGCCACTTGATTGTACCTTTGTAAGTAATTAGATTGAGTTAAACTGCTGCAGGATCCTGAAATGTGTTGGATTGTGTCTGGTTTCTCTTGGCATTTTCTGCACTTGCTGCCTTGTTTGTTTATATTTCATGTGTTTTTGATTTTTTTTTCCTTTTGTTAACCACCTTGTCCTGTATTTCTGGAAGGACCCCCTCTGTGTCTGGGAAGAGGTCTCCAACTCTCAGTCAGGTGCTCGATGCTTCCTTGTCACCATCCCATCTGCTCAGATCGTTGGGATCTCTCCCATGGAGGGTCATACTTCCATAGTGATGTTTCATTTTTCTGATTTGACCTCTCATTGAAGTTTTCTGGTCTGTATTTCTTACACGATTGCACATACACACAGGGAGTGATGAATCCTGTTCATTTTTGATGAAAATATATACGAGGGGTGATTGATATGTTCGCAGCCTCGGGTAGGAGTCAATTTTAGAAAACCGAGCACATTTATTTTTCAACATAGTCCCCTCCTACACACTTAGTCCAGCAGTCGTGGAGCACACGGATCTTGGACCTCCAGAAAGTGTCCGCAGATGGGCGATTGATGAGTTCATGGCCTAAGCTGGAAGGAGATGAGTTATAAAGCTCTCGTTACATGCACGTGCAGGTCAGCTCTTTGAGTGGTTATGCGGAAAGTTTGAAGTTAATAACTCATTTCTTTCTACCTTAGGCACAAACCTGTCAATTACCCCTGATGAGTTCTTATCTTCAAACTTTCAGCATAATCACTCAAAGAGTTGAACTGCATGTGCATGTAACGAGAGCTGTATAACTCATCTCCCTCTACCTTAGGCCATGAATTTATCAATCACCCCTCGTACTTAGAAGTTTTATCTGACTGTTGTGTGATTTTTTTTTAATGTGTGTTATTTCACTTCCTTCTTCTGTCCAAGGTAGTGTTAATCTAAGTGGGTTTGAGTGTAAATAGTCTTTTCTAAAGTTTTCCAAAGTTCTTATTTATCTTTATAAATTTTACTGATTGAAATGGGACAAAGATATTTTCACTTTAAAAAAGCTAATGTCGGTATTGATGAAAGTGTTTATTGCCTTCGTTGTATTTGTTAACTATTGAGCTCTGTTTGGCAGGTTTTTTTAAGCCTTCAACTAAATTTTGTCAAAGGTTTTCCCTATTTCGCACTACTTTCTATTTTCTTTGCTCGTTGATATTCCAGAGACGTGGATATCAAGAGTCCCGATGAAGGGTCTTGGCCCAAAATGTTGATTCCCATCCATAGATGCTGCCTGACATGCTGAGCTCCTCCAGCACTTTGTGTGTAGTTCTCTAGATTTCTAGCATCTGCAGGTCCTCTCATTTCCCAGATACTTATATGTTTCTTGAAAGAACAAGCCAAGAACAAGCTGGTAGTGGTGTTGTGTGGATCTGTTGCTAAAATATTAAATAGAGTTGTGAAAAGACGTGGCATAGGGTTGGAATGTGCAGCATCTGTGGGTAGAATTAAGGAACAGCAAATGTAAAAAAAAAAATCCCTGATGGGAATTGTACAGAGACCTCCAAACAGTAGTAAGTATGTGGGCCACAAATTACAATGGGAGATAGAAAATGTGTGCCAAAAGGGCAATGTTGCAATAGTCATGGGGGATTGTCATGCAGGTGATTAGGAGAATTAGGATGGTGTTGGTCTCAAGAGCAGGAGTTCCTAGAATGCCTACAAGATGCTTTTTTAGAGCTGTTGGTGGTTGAGTCCACTTGGGGATCAGCTATTCTGGATTGGGTGTTGTAATGAAGTGGAATTAATTAGGTCACTTAAGTTCAAAGAACCCTTAGGGGCAAGGGATCTTTATATGATCAAATTCACCCTGACATTGGAAAAGGAGAAGCTAAAGTCATATGTGGAATAAAGGGAATTAGAGAGGCATGAGAGATAAATTGGTCAAAATTGATTTGAAAAGAACATGGGGAGGGATGAAAACAGAGCAGCAATGGCAGGAATTTTGGAAGCAATTTGGAATATATACAGTGGCATTTCAAATGTTTGGGCACCCCTGGTCAAAATTTCTTTTACTGTGGATAGCTAAGTGAGTAAAAGATGACCTGATTTTCAAAAGGCACAAAGTTAAAGATGGCACATTTCTTTAATATTTTAAGCAGGATTACATTTTTATTTCCATCTTTTACAGTTTCAAAATAATGAAAATGGAAAAGGGCCTGAAGCAAAAGTTTGGGCTACCTGCATGGTCAGTACTTAGTAACACCCCCTTTGGCAAGTATCACAGCTTGTATACGCTTTCTGCAGTCTTTCAATTCTAAGAGTCTTTCAGTTCTTGTTTGGGTAAATTTCTGGGTTCAGTCATTAGCAGCAAAGCACTGACTGTGGAAATTACAGATCAGAATATTGTTAGAGTCACAGAGCCCAGCAGCACTGAAACAGGTCCTTTGGCCCTTCTAGTCAATGCTGACCTGTTTATGTTTTTACTGCCTATTTCCATCTACCTGCACCATAGCCTCCATACACCTCCCATCCATCTCATCACCCAAATGTCTCTTTAGTGTCTAATTGACCCACGTCCACCTCTTCCACTGGCAGCTCATTCCACACTCCCAGCAACCTCTGAGTGAAGAATTCCCCTTCAGACTCCCCTGAAAGAATTCACTTTCACCCTGAACTTATGTCCAATGTCAAGGTGAGAGGGAGGACGGGGTGGAGAGGAAAGACAGTAAGGGGACAGTAATGTTGCCTCCTTACAACAAAACTAACCCTCTCACTGTGTCAGAATCAGTGATAAAATCCAGCCCCAAACACTGTGCTTTCATCCCTGCACATTGTAACTTGAACCATCTCACTAAGGGTCTGATGGAGACACAACCCCTGCCCTCTGCACATGTGATCACATCGCTCCTGCTTCTGACATTTCAAATACCCTCAGAATGGTTTTCTGATTCAGTCTGAAGGTTATGGTACATTCAGCTCATCTTCAGACCTGACAAACCATGTCTTCCCACAGCTGGTTCCACCTGTTGGTGTGTCCTCTTTCCTCCAGCTCCATGGAAGCTGCATCTCCACACAAACTCCTCACTTGAGATGACTGTCTGTACCAGTGACACAGGAAATCACATCACTGTCACTCTCCTGATACCATCCGGGAAGCGGTACCGCAACATAAAAGCCAGGACCAACAGGCTCCGGGACAGCTTCTTCCACCAGGCCGTCAGACTGATGAACTCACGTTGATTTGAGTGTACTCTATATTACATTGTCTGTTTTATTTATTATAAACTGTTATAAATTACTATGATTGCACGTTGCACATTTAGATGGAGACGTAATGTGAAGATTTTTACTCCTGATGGATGTAAGAAATAAAGTCAATTCAATTCAATTCCTGATTCTGTGTCTGACCTGCTCGCCTCCGGGTATCCTCAGTCAACAAGCTCCTTCCTCGGTCACCATCTGTCAGATTATAAAAAACAATTAAAATGATCTATCAGACAGCTCCTGTACCCCTCCACCCCTGAAAAGGGTCCCCTGTTAAAACTCTCTGCTCAGCCCCTTCCCTATTCCCTTTCCCTTTCAGACTCCCGATGTGCCAGCAGATCCGAATTCACCGTGTGGACATTTCTACCCCACAGGAGGCTGTACAAACCCGTATCCTTCTCTGATGCACAGCTCAGTGACCCCAATCCCTGTCTGCACTCGCAGCCCATGACGGTGACAGCTGTCCTAGACTCTGTAACTCACAATCTTGTAACACATAATCTTGTTCACAGCAAGTTTAGACAGTCATTAATATGAAGAGAGAATTGTTGTTTCCTGAAAGGACAGGCGAGCGAAGCTGTCTGATCCAATTCACCAGATGGTCCGGTGTTTACAAGTTAATGTGTCCCGGGACCCACTCATAACCCCGACCCACACAGACAGACAGACAGACAGACTGTCCCTTCGCCCCAAACCCCCTGCAGAACCACAAGGAATTGATCCACGGCCCGGGCTCGGTCGCAAAGTGAAAACCGGGGCTGAGGAGAGCCCGGAGACAAACACCCCGCTGCCCACTCCACCAACAACACGGCACAGCCGGACACATCTCACAACACCGGATCCGCTCCCGATGAAACCCGAATTTAATTTTGTTGTTCCAGATCGGACCCAACAAAAGGTGTTTTAAAATTGAAGCGCCCCCTCACGTGACGTCACACAACAGCCCCTCCCCCACGCGCCTGACGTCACCCATGGTCTCCCCGTATCTGCATCTGCTGTCACGAGCACGGTGCCTTACGTCACACACGCGCTGCTGTGCTCGAGCTTTTTCGGCTTAACGGCTGAAATCGAGCCCCGCCCCCTCCCCGAACAGTCAACAGAGGGATTGAATTGATTGCAAAGCTGCGCTATTCCCATTGGTGCGAAGCGATGTCAATCACTGGTTACACCCAATAGTGGAGGCGGACCAGCCGAGAGGGCGTTACCTCGTCTCTGCTGCAGAGCGAACTGCCCGTCAAAGCGGAACAAAATCCCAAAGTAAATGTCCGCTTTCTGATTTATTTCCATTTCCCTCCGAGGGAAGTTGGGGCGTTTGTGAAGCGTCTCCTGCGGCCGGAGTCTGATGTGTCGCTGAGAGGTAGGAGGAGACCGCTCGGCCCGTCGGTTTGATGCCGGTTCCCCGGGGAGGGAGAGGATGAAGACGGTGAGAGAGGGGGCGGACAGGATGTTTGTCCCGGTGGGGACAGGAGGGGCTCATCTGTGGAAATGTCTGAGCCCACGGTGGTGGCGATTCACCACATTGGAGGGCAAACACCGGCAGACTGTTGCCCTGCAAGCGAGGCCAGTGGTCCGGGAAAAGTGGGGATGGGAGAGGTGTTGGGGACCCGGGTCTTATTGAATGACAGGACGGTGTAGAGGGGCTGAGTGGCCTTATCCTGTTCCTGGTGTCTGTGTGTTCAAATACAAGGAATAACTAGACCCTTCCCGGGCCTGCAGGATGTCCCAGTCGGTGTTGCAGGGACCGGTGCTCGGAGCCCAGTTGTTCCCAAACTGTGTCAACAATTTGGCTGAGAGACCAAATCCAACATTTCCAAATCTGTTACTGACACAAAATGTATGTTCATAGGAACATAAAAATCTACAACACAATTCAGACCCTTTGGCCCACAAAGTTCTGCTGAACATGTCCTCACCTTCGAAATTACTAGGCTTACCTATAGCCCTTTGTTATTCTAAGCTCCATGTACCTATCTAAAAATCTCTTAAAAGACACTATCGTATCCACCTCCACCACCATTGCTGGCAGCCTATTCCACGTACTCACTACTCTCTGAGTAAAAAAATTACCCATGACATCTCCTCTGTACCTACTCCCCAGCACCTTAAACCTGTGTCCTCTTGTGGTAACCATTTCAGCCCTCGGAAAAGCCTCTGACAATCCACACGATCAATGCCTCTCATCATCTTGTACACCTCTATCAGGTCACCTCTCATCCTCCAGCTTGAACTCCATCTGTCACTTCACAGCCAAGTTTTGCATCCTATCAAAGTCCCGCTGTAACCTCTCCTCTGTCGCTCCAAGGAGAAAAGGCCGAGTTCACTCAACCTATTCTCATAGAGCATGCTCCCCAATCCAGGCAACATCCTTGTAAATCTCCTCTGCACCCTTTCTATAGTTACCACATCCTTCCTGTAGTGAGGCAACCAGAACTGAGCACAGTACTCCAAGTGGGGTCTGACCAGCGTCCTATATAGCTGCAACATTACCTCTCTGCTCCTAAACTCAATTCCATGATTGATAAAGGCCAATGCACCATATATCCTTTTGACTGGGTTTTACTAGGTTTCGGCAAACTAGCAACAGAGGAGCTGAAGGCAGTGTGGACAGGGCCAACGAACTTATCCTGTTCTTTAACAGATTTGACAATGTGGCCCCTGCCCATCCCCCACATGAGCCATCTGTTCTCGGTTCCCAACCAACACATATTCCACTCTCCCCTCCTACCCCTCCTCACAGTCCCCCACCCTGCTGTCATGACCATACCCCGCCCCCACAAAAAACCACCACAGTGGGCTTCACGACTGAACAGGTGAGAAGACAGCTGAAACGTCTCAACCCAAGCAAGGCTGCAGGACCGGATGGTGTCAGTACCAGGGTGCTCAAAGCCTGTGCCCATCAGCTATGTGGAGTACTTCGCCATGTATTCAGCCTGAGCCTGAGGCTCTGGAGGGTTCCTGTACTGTGGAAGATGTCCTGCCTCATCCCTGTGCCGAAGACGCCGCACCCCAGCGGCCTCAATGACTACAGACCGGTGGCATTGACCTCCCACATCATGAAGACCCTGGAGAGACTTGTTCTGGAGCTGCTCTGGCCTATGGTCAGGCCACACTTAAATCCCCTCCAGTTCGCCTACCAGCCCCGACTAGGAGTTGAGGATGCCATCGTCTACCTGCTGAACCGTGTCTACGCCCACCTGGACAAGCCAGCGAGCACTGTCAGGGTCATGTTTTTTTGACTTCTCCAGTGTGTTCAACACCATCCACCCTGCTCTGCTGCGGGAGAAGCTGACAGTGATGCAGGTGGATGCTTCCCTGGTATCATGGATTCTTGACTACCTAACTGGCAGACCACAGTACATGTGCTTGCAAAACTGTGTGTCCGACAGAGTGATCAGCAGCACTGGGGCTCCACAGGGGATTGTCTTGTCTCCCTTTCTCTTCACCATTTACACTTCAGACTTCAACTACTGCACAGAGTCTTGTCATCTTCAGAAGTTTTCGGATGACTCTGCCATAGTTGGATGCATCAGCAAGGGAGATGAGGCTGAGTACAGGGCTACAGTAGGAAACTTTGTCACATGGTGTGAGCAGAATTATCTGCAGCTTAATGTGAAAAAGACTAAGGAGCTGGTGGTAGACCTCAGGAGAGCTAAGGTACCGGTGACCCCTGTTTCCATCCAGGGGGTCAGTGTGGATATGGTGGAGGATTACAAATACCTGGGAATACAAATTGACAATAAACTGGACTGGTTAAAGAACACTGAGGCTGTCTACAAGAAGGGTCAGAGCCGTCTCTATTTCCTGAGGAGACTGAGGTCCTTTAACATCTGCCAGACGATGCTGAGGATGTTCTACGTATCAGTGGTGGCCAGTGCTATCATGTTTGCTGTTGTGTGCTGGGGCAGCAGGCTGAGGGTAGCAGACACCAACAGAATCAACAAACTCTTCCGTAAGGCCAGTGATATTGTGGGGATGGAACTGGACTCTCTCACGGTGGTGTCTGAAAAGAGAATGCTGTCTAAGTTGCATGCCATCTTAGTCAATGTTTCCCATCCTCTACATAATGTACTGGGTGGGCACAGGAGTACATTCAGCCAGAGACTCATTCCACCGAGATGCAGCACAGAGCGTCATAGGAAGTCATTCCTGCCTGTGGCCATCAAACTTTACAACTCCTCCCTTGGAGGGTCAGATTCCCTGAGCCAATAGGCTGGTCCTGGACTTATTTCATAATTTACCGGCATAAATTACATATTACTATTTAACTATTTATGGTTCTATTACTATTTATTATTATGGTGCAACTGTAACGATAACCAATTTCCCCCGGGATCAATAAAGTATGACTATGACTATTTTCCTTCTTAATTATTTTAGTTGGATTCTGTTGGTTTTTGAAAGCTGCCCAATGCTCTAACTTCCAGTAATTTTTGCTCTATGGCCTCTCTTTGGTTTTTATGTTGTCTTTGGTTTTTCTTATCAGCAATGGTTTTGTCACCTTACCTTTTAAAATATGACTTCCTCTTTCTGATGTACAAACCCCCTTTCCAGAAAAGTTGGGATATTTTCCAAAATGCAATAAAAACAAATATCTGTGATATGTTAATTCACGTGAACCTTTATTTAACTGACAAAAGTACAAAGAAAAGATTTTCAATAGTTTTACTGACCAACTTAATTGTATTTTGTAAACATACACAAATTTAGAATTTGATGGCTGCAACACACTCAACAAAAGTTGGGACAGAGGCATGTGTACCATTGTGTTACATCACTTTTCCTTTTAATAACACTTTTTAATTGTTTTGGAACTGAGGATAATAATTGTAGATTTGCAATTGGAAATTTTGTCCATTTTTGCTTGATATAAGACTTCAGCTGCTCAATAGTCCATGGTCTCCGTTGTCTGATTCTCCTCTTCATCATGTGCCATACATTTTCAATAGGAGATAGATCTGGACTGGCAGCAGGCCAGTCAAGCACACACACACTGTGTCTACAAAGCCATGCTGTTGTAGCCCGTGCAGAATGTGGTCTGGCATTGTCCTGCTGAAATAAGCATGGACGTCCCGGGAAGAGATGTCGCCTTGATGGCAACATATGTATCTCTAAAATCCTAATATACGCCTCAGAGTCAATGGTACCTTCACATACATGTAACTCACCCATGCCGTGGGCACTGATGCACCCCCATGCCATCACAGATGCTGGCTTTTGCACCTTTCGCTGATAACAATCTGGATGGTTGTTTTCATCTTTGGCATGGAGAACTTGACGCCCACTTTTTTCCGAAAACTAGCTGAAATGTGGACTCATCTGACCACAGCACACGGCTCCACAGTCTTTCGGTCCATCTGAGATGAGCTCAGGCCCAGAGCACTCATCGGCGTTTCTGCATAGAGTTGATGTATGGCTTCCTCCTTGCGTAATACAGTTTCAAGTTGCATTTCTGGATGCAGTGACGGACTGTGTTGAGTGACAATGGTTTTCCGAAGTACTCCCGAGCCCAGGTGGCTATAATTGGCACAGTAGCATGATGGTTTCTTAGGCAGTGCCTCCTGAGGGCTGGAAGATCACACGCATTCAACAGTGGTTTCCGACCTTGCCCTTTACGCACTGAGATGTCTCTGAATTCTCTGAATCTTTTCACAATATTATGTACTGTAGATGTTGAAAGACCTAAATTCTCTGCAATCTTGTGTTGAGAAATGTTCCTTTTGAACTGACTGACAATTCTCTCACAAATTTTGGCATAAGGGGGTGAGCCACGACCCATCCTTGCTTGCAAAGACTGAGCATTTGATGGACGCTACTTTTATACCCAGTCATGATACCTCACCTGCTACCAATTAGCCTGCTTAATGTGAAGTTTTCCAAACCAGTGTTACTTGAATATTCTGTGCACTTTTCAATCTTATTTTAACTCAGTCCCAACTTTTGTTGAGTGTGTTGCAGCCATCAAATTCTAAATTTGTGTATATTTACGAAATACAATTAAGTTGGTCAATAAAACTATTGAAAATCTTTTCCTTGTACTTTTGTCAGTTAAATAAAGGTTCACGCGAATTAACATATCACAGATTTTCGTTTTTTATTGCATTTTGGAAAATATCCCAACTTTTCTGGAAATGGGGTTTGTATATATCCTGTGCCTTCTGAATTGCTTCCAGAAATTCCAGCCATTGCTGCTCTGTTTTCATCCCTGCCCGTGTTCTAAATCAATTTTGACCAATTTTTCTCTCATGCATCTCTAATTCACTTTATTCCACATCTGACTTTAGCTTCTCCTTCTCGAAGGTCAGGGTGAATTTGATAATATTAAGATCACTTGCCCCTAAGGGTTCTTTTAACTTAAGTGACCGCATTAATTCCGCTTCATTACAACGCCCAATCCAGAATAGCTGATCCCCAAGTGGGCTCAACCACAAACTGCTCTAAAAAAGCATCTTGTAGGCATTCTAGGAATTCCTCCTCTTGAGACCAACACCATCCCAATTTTCCTAATCACCTGCATGACAATCCCCCATGATGATTGTAACATTGCCCTCTTGGCACGCATTTCCTATCTCCTATTGTAATTTGAGGCCCAAGTACTTACTACTGTTTGGAGGTCTCTATACATTTCGCATCAAGGATTTTTTTTTACATTTGCTGTTCCTTAATTCTACCCACAGATTCTACACCTTCCAACCCCATGCCACCTCTTTCTAATGATTTTATTTAATATTTTACCAACAGATCCACACAACCCCACTACTGGCTTGTTCTTACAAGAAATGTATCTGGGAAACAAGAGGACCTGCAGATACTAGAAATCCAGAGAACTGCACACAAAGTGCTGAAGGAGCTCAGCATGTCAGGCAGCATCTATGGATGGGAATCAACATTTCAGGCCAAGACCCTTCCTCGGGACTCTTGATACCCACATATCTGGAATATCAACAAGCAAAGAAAATAGAAAGTAGTGCGAAATAGGGAAAACCTTTGACAAAATTTAGTTCAAGGCTTAAAAAAACTTGCCAAACAGAGCTCAGTTGTTAACAAATACAACAAAGGCAATAAACACTTTCATCAACACCGACATTGACTTTTTTTTATATAAAAATACCTTGATCCCATTTCAATCCATTTCAAAGGTAAATAACTTTAGAAAAGACTATTTACACTCAAACCCATTTAGATTAACACTACCTTGGAAAGAACACACATGAAAAAAAAATCACACAACAGTCAGATAAAACTTGTAAGTATATATTTTCATCAAAAATGAACAGAATTCAGCACTCCAGGTGTGTCTATGCCATCGTGATAAGAAATACAGACCAGAAAACTTCAATGAGAGGACAACTCAAAGAAATGAATAATCACTATGGAAGAAAACATTAACCAGTGGAATGAGTATGACCCTCCATGGGAGACATCCCAACGATCTGAGCAGATGAGACGGTGACAAGGAAGCATCGAGCACCTGACTGAGAGTTGGATCCCTCTTCCCAGAAACAGAGGGGGTCCTTTCAGAAATACAGGACAAGGTGGTTAACAAAAGGGGAAAAAAAATCGAAAACACATGAAATACAAACAAACAAGGCAGCAAGTGCAGAAAATGCCAAGAGAAACCAGACACAATCCAACACATTCCAGGATCCTGCAGCAGTTTAATTCAATTTGATCACTTACAAAGGTACAATCAAGTGGTAAATATCATTCATCAAAATCTTGCTTTAAAATACAAACTCATGAATGCCCTCCATCACTTCATAAAGGCACCATAAATTCAAGCCTGGTCCAGTTTTAGAGTCAAAATCTTACAAATTATATGATAATCAACACATTATTTCAGACAGGACAATCCATAATAACCATTCAGATATAATATTACAGGATAAACAAGTGGGAACAACTCCCGCAATAGATAAAACCATTCCCAACACACACATGTTCCTCGACCACTGGAGCACCTCACCACAGGCATTGTTTGTGCCATCAGTCAGACAACCAAATTATTTTCTCTGTCAATCAGCTTCCAAATGTTGCTACTCTGACATTCGTTGCCACACCCCGCTGCTGATTCCCTTCTCCTCATCATACGTTCTTACCCTGACCATCGTCCAGAGCCTCAAACTCTGCCCTGTGCAGACCTGCCTCTGGTTTCTGACCCTGCTCTGTTGAACATCCAACTAATGGTTTCCTATTCTGATTTCAGTCTTTAGAGGACAGTGGTATTTTCTAACAACCCTTTAGAAGCACAGAAAATGACATGTAATGTGGAAATGAGCCCTGAATAAGGGGGTTAACTCCCAATGTCATTCTTCCTCAGCCCAGAGATTTCAGAGGCGAAGAACATCTCAGACAGAACTGCAGTCAGCTCGACTTGTTCAGTCTGCAGAAAATTCAAGGGAAACCTCTTCACCCACAGAGTGGTGACTGGAACCCATCCCACAGGGAGAGCGAGAGATGAACAACAGCAGAGGACTTAAAAGGACTGTCATGGAACAGAATCACTGGCAGGGTCCAGCCAGCCTGAGCTGACTCTCTACTGAACACTAGGTGAGTTATAAATTCACTAAGTCCCTGACACAGAGTTTAAAATAGAACTGATTTATTTGTCTCAGATGCAGTCCCATTAAAGGTGAATATGCAGCAGAAGAAACTCTTCCCATGCCCAGTGACCAGGGTGCAGAACTGGGTGTGGTGAGCAGCAGCAATAATTGCAGAGTTCAGCACCGACAGTCACTCTCGAAATTGCATTCAGCAATGGTGATGGACAAATATCCAGCATGCAGCTTATTGAAACTTTCTCCCCAGTGTGAACCCAGCAGTATGTCACAAGTGTAACACACTGTAAGGTTTCACTGCTAATGTAATGGCCTCGGTGCAGTGTTTCACTGCTGAGGTAATGGTTTCTCTGTAGCAGCAATGTTTAGGTTACGACTAGAGATAACAGGGTTTTGGAGTGCGGAGCTATCCAATGAGTGAAATGTTCTTTCTTGTGAGTCTGGAAGAGAGATTTTTGTGGTCTTTTGCCAGGGAGAGATGAAAAGATGCGAATGGAGAGAGTGGGCCCTTTTTGTTCTTCGCTAACCATATAGTCAAAGTAAGAATTATAAAGCTTAATTGTTTAATCACATATTGTGTACTGTTTGGTATTTCAGGGTACTGATGGTAACAGGGGACAGATCACGCAGCATCCTCCCAAATGAGATTTCTTAAGTTTGGCTCGGCTGGGGGGCTATCACCCCCTATATTAAGCTGCTAGCTGAAGCAAGAGTTACACAAGGTTAGATGACTGAGTGAATCCTTTCCCACATTCACAGCAGGGGAACGGCCTCTACCCAGTGTGAACTTGCTGGTGTCTCTGCAGTTGAGATGACCAAGTAAATCTCTTCCCACAGTCTGAGCAGGTGAACGGCCTCTCCCCAGTGTGAACTGACTGGTGTGCTTGTAGGTGGGATGACTGAGTGAATCCTTTCCCACACTCTGAGCAGGTGAATGGCTTCTCCCCAGTGTGAACTCGCTGATGTTCCTTCAGTTGAGATGATGAAGTGAATCCCTTCCCACATTCCATGCAGGTGAATGGCCGCTCCCCGGTGTGTACTCGCTGGTGTGCCATTAGGGTGGATGACTGAATGAATCCCTTCCCACAGTCTGAGCAGGTGAATGGCCTCTCCCCAGTCTGAACTCTCTGATGTGCCTTCAGTTTAGATGACCGAGTGAATCTCTTCCCACACACTGAGCAGGTGAATGGCCTCTCCCCTGTGTGAACTGACCGGTGTGCTTGTAGGTTGGATGACTGACTGAATCCTTTCCCACACTCTGAGCAGATGAACGGTCTCTCCCCAGTGTGAACTCGCTGATGTACCTTCAGTTGATATGATGAAGTGAATCCTTTCCCACAGTCCGAGCAGGTGAACAGCCGCTCCCCAGTGTGAACTCGCTGGTGAGATATTAGGGTGGATGACTGAGTGAATCCTTTCCCACAGTCTGAGCAAGTGAATGGCCTCTCTCCAGTGTGAACTCTCTGATGTGCCTTCAGTTGACATGACCGAGCAAATGCCTTCCCACAGACTGAGCAGGTGAATGGCCTCTCTCCAGTGTGAACTCTTTGATGTATCTTCAGTTGAGACGACCGAGTGAATCCCTTCCCACAGTCTGAGCAGGCGAACGGCCTTTGTCCACTGTGAACTGACTGGTGTATCTTCAGATTAGATGAGCAAGTGAATCCTATCCCACAGTCTGAGCAGGTGAATGGCCTCTCTCCAGTGTGAACTCTCTGATGTACCTTTAGTTTAGATAACCGAGTGAATCCTTTCCCACAGTCTGAACAGGTGAATGGTAACTCTCCGGTGTGAACTAACTGGTGTCTCAGTAGCTGAGATGACAAAGTGAATCCCTCCCCACAGTCTGAGCAGGTGAACGGCCTCTCCCCAGTGTGAACTCGTTGATGTACCTTCAGTTGGGATGAGCAAGTGAATCCCTTCCCACAGTCTGAGCAGGTGAATGGCCTCTCCCCAGTGTGAACTCGCTGATATACCTTCAGTTTAGATGAGCAAGTGAATCCTTTCCCACAGTCCGAGCAGGTGAACGGTCCCTCCCCGGTGTGAACTCGCCTGTGAGCCATTAGGTCAGATGACCGAGTGAATCGTTCCCCACAAATTCAGCAGATGACCAGCCTCTGCCCAGTGAGAACTGACAGGTGGGAAGACCGACTGAATCCCTTCTCACACACAGAAGAGGTGAATGGCCTTGCCCAGTGTGAACTTGCTGATGTACCTTCAGTTGAAATGACTGAGTGAATCCATTCCCACTGTCTGAGCAGATGAGTGGGAACTCACCCGTGTAAAATGACGAGCGTGCCAGTCGGTCAGATGAGCGAGTGAATCCCTCCCCACAGTCTGAGCAGGAAGGATGATCGAGTGAATCCCTTGCTCCACTTCTTAAACATCTGGACAGAGACAGCAAAACTGGCGTGTTGTGTTCAACGTTCCCGTAGACAAATTCCTTGTCAGTTTTAACCTGTAAATAGATTTACAAAATCCATCAATGGGTGTAGGACAACATTTCAGATGAGATCACTTCAGTTGTCAAGGTGTGATCTGGCATCACACTGTTACAGTGAAGTTCAACCCAAGTTGGAAGGAGAGATAATCTAACTGGGCACAGTGCTGGTACCTGGAATGATCATCAAGTTCTCTGATGCTCTTTCTGTCTCTCTATGAATGGGGAATTTCTGCCATCTCCAATCTGTGACCTGGCCCCACAGTTACTGAAACCCTCTCGCACAAATTCCGGCAGTGCATTCCACACTACCACCACTCTCTGTGTAAAACACCTACCCCTGACATCCCCTCGGTATCTATCTCCAAGCACCTTAAAACTATTGCCCCTCGTGTTAGCCATTTCAGCCCTGGGAATAAAACTCTGGCTATCCACATAAACAATGCCCCTCATCATCTTATACATCTGAATAAGGCTCTGAACATAAACAAGGAAATTATGCATTGCTTTGAGGATTTGTTAGAAGTATACACAATTATGAGGGTATAGATAGGGTAAATGCAAGCAGCCTTTTCCAGTGAGGTCGGTGGGATGACAACCAGAAGTTGTGGGGAAGTGGGGAAGGTGAAAATTTAACGGGAATATTTGGAAAAGCTCTTCGCTGAAATGGTCGTGAGTGTGTGGAATGAAATGCCAGCTCAAGTGGTGAATATGAGGTCAGCTTCACCATTTCAAAGAAGTTCAGATGGAGGTCTGGATGGTAGGGGTATGGGGGGCAATGGTCCCGGTGCAGGTAGCTGCATTAGACAACTTAAATGTTTTTTTGGCATTGACTAAATGAGCCAAATAGCCTGTTTCCAAACTGAACTTCTCCATGTTTCTGTGACAGAGAAGCTGGCCAAACTTGTTTGGAAGGGTAGAGGTAGGAGTGACAATGGAGCAGCAATGGCTGGAATTTCTGGGAGCAATTCGGGAGCTGAGTGATCGATACATCCAGAAGAAGCATTGGAAAGGCAGGAGGACACAACCGTGGCTGAAATGAGATGCCGAACCAACAGAAAAGCCAAAGGGATGGCAAAATATAGAGCAAAAACTATTGAGAAGCTTTTAGAAACCTACAGCAGATGACTAAAGAAAAGTCAGATGGGCTCAGGGCATGGAATTATGATATTGATTAATGAGTTTTGGTAGCACCCAACAGTCTGAGGCATTTCGAGGAACAAAATATCCCGGGCCTCAATATCTCTTGAAAACCAAAGTTCCCTGCACCAGTTACCTTTCAACTTTTATTTTGGCAGGCACATACAAACTAGACACCCTCAAACTTTCACTTCTGAAGGCCTCCCACTTACCAAGTACTCCTTTGCCAGAAAACAGCCTATCCCAAACCACACTTGTCAGATCCTTCCTGATACCATCAAGATTGACCTTTCTGCAATTTAGAACCTCAACCCATGGTCCAGACCTTTATTTTTTTATCTTTACTTTGAATTTCATGGCATTATGATCACTAACTTCTGTCACCAGCCCTGGATCATTTCCTAACAGCTCATTGCACACTTCTACATCAGGAATTCTACATACTGATTAAGGGCACATTTGACAAACTCTACCCCGTTTAGTCCTTTGACAGTATGGGAGTCCCAGTCAATATATGTAAAGTTAAAATCACTTACTGACTCAACCTTCGTTTCTTGGCATGGTCTGCGATCTCTTTACAAATTTGTTCCTCTAAATCCCTCAGACTGTTGCATGCAACCAAGTCCCAATAATGGCTACAATATCAGAATTCCCTGTCCTGTGCTCCTCTGGATTTCGTACAATGCTTCATGCATTGTGATATACACAGCTCTGCACATTCATTGCACCATGCTCGAACATTTGATTGCTCACTCTATGTGACGTCTGAACAACATCTGACTGGTGTCAAGAAAACAAACTCTCCCTGATTGTCACAAAAACAAAGGAGCTGATTGTGGACAGCAGGAGGAACGGAGACAGGCTAACCCCGATTGACATCAATGGATCTGGTGTTGAGAGGGTGAACAGCTTTAAATTCCTTGGCATAAACATCATCAAGGATCTCACATGGTCTGTGCATACTGGCTGTGTTGTGAAGAAAGCACAACAGCACCTCTTTCACCTCAGATGGATGAAGAAGTTTGTGGTGGAGCCCCAGATCCCAAGAACATTTTACAGGGACACAATTGAGAGCATCCTGACTGGCTGCATCACTGCCTGGTATGGGAACTGTACTTCCCTTATTCGCAGGAACCTGCAGAGAGTGGTGCGGACAGCCCAGCGCATCTGTAGATGTGAACATCCCAATATTCAGGACACTTACAGAGACAGGTGCGTAAAAAGGGCCCAAAGGATATTGGGGACCTGAATCACACAACCACAAACTGTTCCTGCTGCTAACATTCAGGAAAAGGTACCACAGCAAAAGGACCAACAGGCTCCAGAACATCATCTTCCACTAGGCCATCAGACTAATTAATTGATTTCTCTGTTATATTGACTGTCCTATGTACAAACTATTTATTATAAATTACACATTGCACATTGAGACAGAGACATAACATAAAGATTTCTACTCCTCATGTATATGAAGGATGTATGTAATAAAGTCAATTCAATTTAGTTCACCCTCTCCAATATCTGTTCTGTCATTCTGGCTCCCTTTCCCCCTACAACTTATGTTAACCACATCACCCCTCCCCCCACACTAGCACTAGCAAGCCTTACCACTAGGATATTAGTCCCCTCTTGTTCTGTTCCCCCAACTAACAAATCCCTTATCATCCCTTTGACTTTCCTCTGCCAGGTAATCCCCCCAACAGTTTCTAAAGTGGTCCACCTCTTGTTGTGGGGGATGACCACAAGAGTACTCTGCGATGGCTATTTAAACTCATTCCACTTCCTGATGCTCACCCAGTTTCCTGTGTCCTGCACCTTGGGTGAAAATCACCTCTCTTCATGTCATAGCTATCACCCAGCCCCCCAAACTCCCGGATGATCCAGAATTCATTCATTTCCAGCTCCAACTCCTTAGAGTGAAGGGTTACAAGCTGTAGCTGGATGCACATCTTGCAGGTGAAGGCATCAGGGACACTGGAGGTCTCCCCACTTTCCCACCAATGTCACCTGTAATTTGTAACAACCAGTGTGCACATAAATCTTGTACTGTGCATTTTTCACCCAGTGACAACATGTGCACAGTGAATTTTATACAGAGAGGTATTCATTTTAGCAGCTGGCAAATCACTGTCGATAGGAACTTTGATCTCCTCTGGGTTTGATCGAGTTCATCTGCACTCTCAGACAACCTATGCAGCAGGCCTGTAATGGGTGATGAAGGATTTTTTCACCAGAGCTTTTGCACATTGTCCATATGTGGTTTGCTTGCTAAAATACTTTTCAAGAAGTCAGATTTCCACATATCACTACACTTCTTCCCAGTTGCAAATTGTCCAGCAACTTTTGCATCACTGCAATACACACAGGTAATACCAGTTTCTGTATTGTACATACATATTTCCCCTGAACCCTCCCCCAAATGTGGTGAACTCATTGATGGTAATGCCAATGAATATAAAGGGAGGCGCAGTAGTCTGTCTCATTGGAGTCTGGCACATTTGTGATGTGAAAGCTATTTGTTGCCCAGGACAAAGGTGTTTGATATCATTATCTTCACAGAGTGAATGGGTCAAAACATGTCCTCACGGGTAGAAAGGTCCAGAACAAGAGGAGGTGAAACAAGCAACACACACAAAATGCTGGAGGAACTCAGCAGGCCAGGCAGCATCTATGGAAAAGTGTACTAATGCAGAATTCCGGCATCTTGTGTGTGTTGCTTGCATTTCCAGCATCTGCAGATTTTCTCTTGTTTGTGATTGGAGGTGGAACAAAGGTGATTTTCTCAACTGGTGATGTAAAAGATTTTGTTCCCTTTCTCCAAATTCCTAATCATTGCATTTAGACAGCTGGAGCTCAGCTCTGTCTGAGAGATCCATCGGCTCCCATTCCCTCATCAGCCGGAAGCTCCCCGGGGTCAGGGTAGGGATCGTGGGGCTGAGAGAGGGAAGAGAACAGGACTGTCCCGGGATCGCTGGTCACAGTGTCCGGATTCACAGCAATTGCCCCTCAGTCGGTAGTGAAAACGGGCGCACGGAGAAACACTCACCTGCAGCGATATCCGAAGACTTTTGTGTACTGCGCATGCGTGATATTCGGGACCATCCGCAGCCCTGACGCCTGCGCATTCGATCGGTGCTGCAGAGACGGCGAAAATTGTTACGCAGAGCTTTCTGGGTAATCACGGTGCCATTGAAAGTTTCTACAAGCACCGGTTCAAGTACATACCTCAGTGTTTTTTTGTGTAGAAAACTCAGCACCTCTTTTAACGCAGAAAGCACTCCCTTAAAACAATACACTTAATATCAGCAAACTTTCCGCGTGTTTAATGCCAAAGTAGAACGTTCTTACAAATGCAGATATAAAACACAAGAGATTCTGCTGTTGCTGGAAATGCAGACACATACACATAAAATGCTGGAGGAACTCTGCAGTTCAGGCAGCAACTAAGCAGAGGAGTACACAGCCAATGCATGCTGAAGGGGCTCGGCCTGAACGCTGCCCATTTATTCTTCTCCGCATTGACTGCCTGATCTGTTGATTTCCACCAGTATTTTGCAGAAATTAACCACATTTTTTCGATCAACCAGTTTCCAAATGTTTCTGATCTTTCATTTTAGCCGCATCCTGCTGATCTGATTCCTCTTCCTCCTCCTGCTTGTAAACTCTAGTTCCCATCTCTTCCTGGAGCCCCAAAGTCCTGACTCAGGCTGGTAACTCTTTGGTTTCTGACTCCCCTCCATCGAAGATTCATTCGTTAGTCTGCTGTCAGACTTCAGCAGTGCATTGCAACAACCCAGCTGTCTATGGCACAGTCCTTTGAAATTAGTGAAAATGACACCAAAAGTTGAAAAGAACAGGGAAGAAGGAGTTTAACCGCCTTAGTCCGGAGCCCTGAAGAACGTGAAAACCACGGTGAGCTCATCGTCTTATTCCGTCTGGAGAGAATCATGCAGGAAATTGATACAGGTGTACAAGATAAGGAGAGGTATTGGTCGTGTGGATAGCCAGAGGCTTTTCCCAGGACTGATTTTCCTCCCTGATGTGAAGTTGCTGGTGTTGCAGCAGCTGGGATGATTGAGTAAAACTCTTTGCTCACTCCGGACAGAAATGTGGCTTCTATTTATTGTGAACTCACCGGAGCATCACAAGCTGGGTTAACTGAATGAGTCTCTTCGCACACACGGAGCAGGTGAACGGCCGCTTCCCAGTGCGAAGCTGTTGGTGTATCTGCGATGGCCGACTGAATCCCTTCCAAAATGAGAGCCAGTGAATGACATCACACTGCTACCAACGTCATGGCAATGTATCCAATCAGATCACGGACATGGACACGTGATCGGGCTCTCCTTGTAGCGAGTGGGGCGCTGTCTTCTCCAGCATCTCCGCCTCCACATTCAAGGATCGGCGGCATTCAAGCGCTGGTGAACTGACAGATACAGCGGAACGAACGGGCTGTTGTGTTTGTGATTCCTATACACAAATCCTTTGACTCTTCTACACTGTTAAAAGTTTACAAAGCACGTCAGTGGGTGAAGGACAACATTTCAACTTAGAAAATTTCAGTCTCCATGGTTATTTCTGATAAAAACAATTTCACAGCTGAAAACATTTCGGAGGAACAAGAAACACACATACAAATGCTGGTTGAACGCAGCAGGACAGGCAGCATCTCTAGGAAGAGGTATAGTCTCGTTTCGGGCCGAGACCCTTCGTCAGAACTAACTGAAAGAAGAGATAGTAAGAAATTTGAAATTGGAGGGAGAGGGGGAGTTCCGAAATGACAGGAGAAGACAGGAGGGGAGGGGTGGATCAAAGAGCTGGAAAGTTGATTGGCAAAAGGGATACGAGGCTGGAGAAGGGAGAGGATCAGGGGACGGGAAGCCTGAGGAGAGAGAAGCGGGAGGGGAGCCCGGAGGGTGGAGAGCAGGCAAGGAGTTATAGTGAGAGAGACAGAGGGAGAAAAAAGAGAGAGAGAACAATGGGGGAAAATAACAAATATATTTTAAAAATAAATAAGGGATGGGGTATGAAAGGGAAGAGGAGCATGAACGTAAGTTAGAGGGGTCAATATACATGCCATAGGGTTGGAGGCTACCCAGACGGAATATAAGGTGTTGTTCCTGCAACCTGAGTATGGCTTCATACATATCAGAATGGGAATGGGACGTGGAATGAAAATGTGTGGCCACTGGAATAACAAGACCCTTCTTGGGCCTGCAGGTTGTCCCAGTCGGTGTTGTAGGGACCGGTGCTCGGAGCCCAGTTGTTCCCAAACTGTGTCAACAGTTTGGCTGAGGGACTAAATCAATATTCCTCAGTCTGCTATTGACAAAAAAAAAAAGTAGATTTATATCCTGAAAATGCCACCAGCTATATATTAGATCCCGAGAGTTTCGGGAGTTTGGAAAAAATAAATAAGGGTGTCTGTGGGTTTTTGTTTCCCGGGGTTTGTTTCCACGCCCTGATATCGATGGAGTGAAGCCGGAGTTCAGAGCCGACACAGAGGGGTCCGATACAGGTCAGACGGGGTAAGTTACAGGCGACACTCAGCTCTGGGACCATCAGCACCGGAGCATTTAGAGTAACGCTGCAGTAATTCCGGTCAGAGAGAATATTAAATAAAACCAACATGGACACTTTCTGAACCGATCCCCTGACAGAGTGTGAAGGAGCCGCGGCGAAGAGTAGTTGCGGAATTTAAAATAAGCGAGCCGAGCCGGGCCCGTGTGGGCGGAAGCCGAGGAGGAGATCGATGCCTGCGAACGGGGGAAGTAAATCCGCAACGAGCTTTGGAAATTGTCCGTGGACAAAGTCGGAGACAGCGGGGCTGAGCGGGACCGGACAGTGTGAACAGATGTGACTGGATCGCGGGAATCATTGTCGCTGAGAAAGTTGCCAAGGCTTTCTCGGCTTTGCATGTCAGTCAGAAACCTGATGGACAGAGATTTACACTGATTTTCCAAAGCGTTCCCGGCCTCCTTCCCGAATCCTGCTCTCCGTGCAGTCAGCGCCCCGGACCGGAACGTTTCTCCCGGCATCGGCACCTTTGAGGCGCCGGCGATCGCCGCCTTCCGCGTTTTAAACCTCCGGGAATCAGCTGCTCTCTATTTCCAGCATCTCCCTGCCCCGGGACCCACGGAGCGGACAGACAATAACTCACTCGCTCTCTCTGTTGCTTCCCAGTGAATTTAGTGGCGATGGTGATCCTGTCCCGGGGAAAGTGCGGCCTCTCCACCCGCACCACTCGCTACCTGGTGGCCACGGCAGCGGCGGATCGACTGACCATCGTGTTTGCGCTGATATTGTGGCGGGTCGGTTATTATTACTTCCCCGGGACTTTCCTGGACATCACCCCGTGTGCAGTGTGATCTCTGCCCTGGGAGAGGCAGCAACAGAAAGTTCTGTCTGGTTCACCGTCACTTTTACATTTGATCGGTTTGTCGCTATTTGTTGCCAGAAGTGGAAAATAAAATATTGCACCGGGAAAACTGCGCCTGTGGTTCTGACAACAACCGGCGTTCTGCTCTGTTTTAACAATGTGCCCTTCGTCTTTATATATCGTCCTGTGAAAGTGATTGACAATACACCCTGGGACTGTATTGAAATACCGGGCTGCTATACAGATCCCGGGTGGGTGGGATATGACCGGCTTTCTACCGTCCTAACGCCATTACTCCCGTTCGTGTTAATACTGTTCAACGCTCTGACAGTCAGACACATTTTAGTGACCAGTCGCGTCCGTAAGGGGCTGAGGGGTCAGAGCAAGGCGGAGAACCGCAGTGACCCGGAGATGGGGAGCAGGAGGAGGTCTGTGATCTTACTTCTCACCATCTCCGGAAGCTTCATCACCCTGTGGTCGGTGAGTGTTGCCGAATTTCTTTATTACAGCATTGCCGGACTGGATCAATATAATTACCACGATTCTGAATACATTTTTCAACACACCGGAGACAGACTGGTGATATTAAGTTGTTGCAGAAACATGTTTATTTATGGGGTAACTCAGTTCAAGTTCAGACAGCAGTTCATCAGCGCAGCGAAATATCCGCTCACGTCAATTATTCAACTAATTAACAAATAACATATCTAAGCTCTTCTCGGAGGCCGTCGCAATGTTTTCGATCTTGACTCTACAGAACCAATGATTATTGTAGAACGTGGCAGCGGGGAGAGTAAATCTGGTTTCGAGCCCGAGAAAAACACAGCCCAGGAAAACCGTACCCCGCGACTCCACTCCTACCGATTCTTCAGCTCATCCTACCATTTATTTTCAGTTTCCACCATATTCCCGCGCTCGTCACCGCCAGACCCATTTCGGTCTGAGAAAACGGAACAGGTTCTGGGGACATTCAAGACCAAATCGGCAAAGAATGCAACTCATTTGTTACCTTAGCCTTTTGCAGAAGAATGAAGAAATCACCAGGGCCTGTTATTGTGGCAAATCACCACCAGGTGGCAGTGTTGTCCATAATAGGGAGATGTTTCCAGAGATACGGAGGGGTGGAGGGAGCTGGAAGCCAACCTCGCAAGTGGCTGAAATACTAAACCTGCCCCAAACTACTCTCCTGACCGCTAGTCAGGGTCCCAAACAGTCCTTCTGTGTGAGGCAACTCTTCAGCTTCGTGCCAGACGGGGTCATCTGCTGTTTTCTGTTCTCCCCGTATGGCCTCCTCGACATTAGTGAGAGCCGCTGTAGTCTCTGCACTCTGACCCAATGAGATGTTGGAGATGCAGAGTAACATACACAAAATGTTGGAGGAACTCAGGAGGTCAGATAGCTTCTAGAGAGTGGGGTGGGGGGGAAGCATAGCAGAAATTTCTTGCTAAGACTCTTCCTCGGAAATGGAAGGGGTGGGGTATGCGGAATAAGATGTTGGGTGGAGGAGAAGGATTACAAGCAGGCAGGTGATTGGTGAAGCCAGGTAAGAGCGAAGCTGAGTGGGCGGGGAGGGGGGAGGTGAAGTGAGAAGGAGTGAGGTGGTAGGCAGAATAGGCAAAGGGCTGAAAATAAGGAATCTGAGAGGAGACGAGAGCCGACCATGGGAGAAAAGGATGGAAAAGAGGCACCAGAGCGAGCTGATCGGCAATGGGCAAGAGAGGAGGTAAGAGGGGAGACAGAACCGAGAGGGTGGGGCGTGGGTGGAAAAAATGTGGAGTAGAAGTTAAAGATATCGATGTTCATGCTGTCAGGTTGGAAGCTACACAGATGTGTTATGAGGTGCTGCTCCTCCAACCTGGGAGTGCTGTCATCGCGTCAGTCCAACAATGATCCGGCATGTTGGAATGGGAAGCGAGAGTGGACTAGCCACCGGGAAATACGTTTTATTGCGGTCGGAACGAATGTGCTTGACAAGGAGGTTTTCCAATCTACATCGGGTCTCGCTGAGGTGCAGAAGGTCGCACTGGAAGTGCCGGATACGGTAGATGAACCCGACAGACCCGCAGGTGATGTGCTGCCTGAGCTGGAAGGCTGAATGGAGCTGACGGAGGAGGTAAATAGGAACGTGTAGCACTTCTCTGGCTTTGCAAGGTTACGTTCCAGGAAATAGATCAGTGCGGGGAGACGAGTGGACAAGGAAATCCCTGTGGAAAGCCGGGAGTTGGGGTGGGGTTCAGTAAAAGATGAGCTTGATTGTTGGAGACAAGAGAAGTTGTGGAGGTGACTGGGATATGGAGTGAAGGTGAATTTTCCGGAAATGGAGCAATTAGATGTGAGATCGGCATCAATGGTGGTGGAAGGGAAACTGTATTCTTTGAAGAAGCAGGACAACTCTGACGATCTGGAAAGGAAAACCTCATCCTGGCAACAAATGTGACGGAGATGAAGGAACTGAGGAAAAGAAATAGCTTTTTTCACAGGAGGCAAGGTGGAAGGAGGGTTAGTCAAGATATCCAAGCAAATCGGTAGGTTTATAAACAAAAAGCGTGAGGGTGTTTTATGAGCCCTGCCATCCGCCACGGGCAGTGTCTTTCTCGAGTCAGCTGTCGCCTGAATGCACCAGGGTGGATGGTGGAGGGTTTTGCAGAGATGGCGAGTGCTGTGGGGGTCGGAAGGGTTTATAGAAATAGGGAGTGCTTTAGGGCTCGGAAGAGTTTTCACAGATGGCGAGGGGTGTTTGAACGTTTCTCTACCACTGAGGGAATGTACTTTACTTGTAGTTCCAACATGGCATTTTTGTCTGCAACAAAATGAAACCCATATTGTATCAGAGTGTTTTACGAATAATGTTTGTGCAACATTATGCTGAGGGAACCCGAGTACCTAACTGCAGACCCACAGTCCCTACACTGTATTATATCTGCCACTTTTATTTCTTTTCCCAAAGTGCCTGACTATACAGTTCCCTACACTGTATTCCATCTACTATGATAATCAATACATTATTTCAGATAGGACAAACCACAATAACCATTCAGATATAATATTACGGGATAAACAAGAAGGAACAACTCCCTCAATAGATAAAACCATCCCAACACATCTTGTTCCTCGACCCATGGAGCACCTCACAACAGGTACTGTTTGTGTCATCAGTCAGACAAACGAATTATTTTCTCTGTCAATCAGCTTCCAAATGTTGCTACTCTGTCATTCGTTGCCACGACCCGCTGCTGATTCCCTTCTCCTCATCATACGTTCTTACCCCAACCATCGCCCAGAGCCCCAAACTCTGCCCTGTGCAGACCCGCCTCTGGTTTCTGACCCTGCTCCATTGAAAATCCAACTGATGGTTTCCCATTCTGATTTCAGTCTTTAGAGGACAGTGGTGTTTTCTAACAACCCTTTAGAAGCAGGGAAAATGATCCATAATGTGGAAATGAGTCGTCAATAAGGAGGTTAACGACCAATGTCATTCTTCCTCAGCCCAGAGATTAAATAATATCTCAGACAGAACTGCAGTCAGCTCGACTTCTTCAGTCTGCAGAAAATTCAAGGGAAACTTCTTCACCCACAGAGTGGTGACTGTTTGGAAACCATCACCACAGGGAGAGCGAGAGGGCAACAACAAGGCAGGATTTAAACAAACTGTCGTGGAACAGAATCACTGGCAGGGTCCAGCCGGCCTGAGTTGACTCTCTACTGTACACTTGGTGTGTTATAAATTCACTAAGTACTGGAGACAGAGTTTAAAATAGAACTGATTTATTTGTCTCAGATACAGAATATTAATCTCCAGTCCCATTAAAGGTGAATGTGCAGCAGAAGAAACTCCTCCCATGCCCAGTGACCAGGGTGCAGAACTGGGTGTGGTGAGCAGCAGCAATAATTGCAGAGTTCAGCACCGACAGTCACTCTCAAAATTGCATTGAGAAACAATGATGGACAAATATCCAGCATGAAGCTTATTGAAACTTTCTCCCCAGTGTGAACCCGGTAGTGTGTCACAAGGTTAGATTACTGAGTGAATCCCTTCCCACATTCACAGCAGGTGAATGGCCTCTCCCCAGTGTGAACTCAATGATGCACGTTTGGTTGATTTGGCTGAGAGAATCTCTTCCCACAGTCTGAGCAGCTGAACAGCCTCTCCCCAGTGTGAACTCACTGGTGTGCCAGCAGATCAGATGACCGAGCAAATCACTTCCCACATTCTGAGCACATGAATTGCCTCTCCCCAGTGTGAAATCGCTGCCATGCCAGCAGATCAGATGACTGAGTGAATCCCTTCCCACAGTCTGAGCAGGTGAACGGCCTCTCTCCAGTGTGAACTCGCTGATGTACCTTCAGTTGAGATGATTTAATGAATCCCTTCCCACAGTCTGAGCAGGTGAGCCGCCTCACTCCAATGTGAACTCGCTGGGGAGCCATTAGGTCAGATGACTGAGTGAATCCTTCCCCACAAATTCAGCAGATGACCAGCCTCTGCCCAGTGTGAACTGACTGGTGTGTCCACAGGTGGGAAGCCCGACTGAATCCCTTCTCACACACAGAACAGGTGAATGGCCTTGTCCCAGTGTGAACTCGCTGATGTACTTCAGTTGAGATGACCGATTGAATCTACCCCTACTGTCTGAGCAGATGAATGGCCTCTCCCCTGTGTAAAATGACAGATTTGCCAGTCCGTCAGATGATCGAGTGAATGCCTCCCTACAGTCTGAACAGGAAGGATGATTGAGTGAATCCCGTGTTCCACTGCTTAAATATCTGGACAGGGACCAGAAAACTGACATGTTAACCATATAACAACTACAGCACGGAAACAGGCCAACTCGGTCCTTCTAGTCCGTGCTGAGCTCTTACTCTAGCCTAGTCCCACCGACCTGCATCCAACCTATAACCCTCCATTCCTTTCCTGTCCATATATCTATCCAATCTAACTTTAAACTACAACATCAAACCTGCCTCAACCACTTCTGCTGGAAGCTCGTTCCACACAGCTACCACGCTCTGAGTAAAGAAGTTCCCCCTCATGTTACCCCTAAACTTCTGCCCTTTAACTCTCAACTCATGTCCTCTTGTTTGAATCTCTCCCATTCTCAATGGAAAAAGCCTATCCACGTCAACTCTATCTACCCCCCTCATAATTTTAAACACCTCTATCAAGTCCCCCCTCAACCTTCTACACTCCAAAGAATAAAGGCCTAACTTGTTCAACCTTTCTCTGTAACTTAGGAGATGAAACCCAGGCAACATTTTAGTAAATCTCCTCTGCACTGTCTCAATTTTGTTGACATCTTTCCTATAATTTGGTGACCAGAACTGTACACAATACTCCAAATTTGGCTATACCAATGCCTTATACAATTTCAACATTACATCCCAACTCCTATACTCAATGCTCTGATTAATAAAGGCCAGCATACCAAAAGCTGTCTTCACCACCCTATCGACATGAGATTCCTTCTTCAGGGAACTATGAACCATTATTGCTAGATCCCTCTGTTCTACTGCATTCTTCAGTGCCCTACCATTTACCATGTACGTCCTATTTTGATTCGTCCTACCAAAATGTAGCACCTCACATTTTTCAGCATTAAACTCTATCTGCAATCTTTCAGCACACTCTTCTAACTAGCCTAAATCGCTCTGCAAGCTTTGAAAACCTACTTCATTATCCATGTTGTGTTCGAGATTCCCGTAGATAAATTCCTTGTCATTTTTAACCTGTGAAAACATTTACAAAATCCATCAATTAGTGTAGGACAACATTTCAGCTGATATCATTTGAGTCGTCAAGGGGTGATCTGACATCACAGTGTTACAGTGAGGTTTAACACAAATTGGAGATAGAAACCTTCTAACTGGGCACAGTACCGGTATCTGGATTGACCATGAAATTTTCTGATGCTCTTCCTGTCTCATTAGGAATGGGGCATTTCTGCCATCTCCAATCTGTGACCTGGCTCAGTTTGACTCTCTCCATTGGTATTATTCCCTGTTCCCACTGAGCTGCATGGGTTTCTGGCCCCACAGTAACTGAAACACTCTCACACAAATAGCTGACAGTGTATTTGACGCACCCACCACTCCCTGTGTTAAAAACTTACCCCTGACTTCCTCTCGATATCTATTTCCAAGCACCTTAAAACTCTGCCCCCTCGTGTTAGCCATTTCAGCCCTGGAGGAAAAAAAACCTCTGGCTATCCACACGATCAATGCCCCTCATCATCTTATACATCTAGAAAAGCCTCTAAACGTAAACAAGGAAATTATACATCGCTTTGAGGATTCGTTAGAAGTACTGTATACAAAATTATGAGGGTACGGATAGGGTAAATGCAAGCAGCTTTTTCCACTGAGGTTGAGTGGGATGACAACCAGAGGTCCTGGGTAAATGGGGAAGGTGAAAATATAACGGTAATATTTGGAAAAAGCTCTTGACTGAAATGGTCAAGAGAGTGTGGAATGAGATGTCAGCACAAGTGGTGAATATGAGCTCAGTTTCACCATTTAAGATACGTTTGGATGGGATCCTGGATGGTAGTGGTATGGAGGGAGATGGTCCTGGTGCAGGTAGTTGCATTAGACAGCTTGAATGTTTTTCGGCATTGACTAGATGGGCCAAATAGCCTGTTTCTGTACTGAACCTCTCCATGTTTCTATGACAGAGAAGCTGGCCAGACTTGTTTAGAAGGGAGAAGGTAGGAGTGACAACGGAGCAGCATTGGCTGGAGTTTCTGGGAGCAATTCGGGAGCGAAGTGATCGATACATCCCAAAGAAGTGGAAGCATTGGAAAGGCAGGAGGAGACAACCATGGCTGAAATGGGAAGCCAAAGCCAACATAAAAGTCAAAGGGAGGGCCAACAAAAGAGCAAAATATATTGGACAGGTTTTAGAAACCAACAGACGATGACTAAAAAAAAACTCAGATGATCTCAGAGCGTGGAATCATTATATTGTAGCATTAATGAGTCTTTGTCGCATCCAACAGACTGAGTCATTTAGAGGAACAAAATATCTGGAGTCTCACTATCTCTTGAAAACCAAGATACCCTGCACCAGTTACCATTCAACTTTTACTTTGGCAGGAACATACAAATTAGACACCGTCAAAATGTCACTTCTGAAGGCCTCCCACTTACATAGTACTCCTGGCAGCCTGTCCCAAACCACAAGTGTCAGATCCTTTCTGATACCATCAAATTTAACCTTTCTCCAATTTAGAATCTCAACCCATGGTCCAGACCTCTCTTTTTCCGTATTTATTTTGCATCGCATGGCATTATAGAACAGTATAGCACAGTACAGGTCCTTCGGCCCACAATGTTGTGCCGACCCTTAAACCCTGCCTCCCATATAACCCCCCCACCACCACCACCACCTTTAATTACTCCATATAACTGTCTAGTAGTCTCTTAAATTTCACTAGTGTATCTGCCTCCACCAATGAGCCAGACAGTGCATTCCATGCACCAACCACTCTCTGAGTAAAAAAACCTTCCTGTAATATCCCCCTTGAACTTCCCATGCCTTACCTTAAAGCCATGTCCTATTGTATTGAGTAGTAGTGACCTGGGGAAGAGGCGCTGGCTGTCCACTCTATCTATTCCTCTTAATATCTTGTATCCCTCTATCATGTCTCCTTTCATTCTCCTTCTCTGCAAAGAGTAAAGTCCTAGCTCCCTTAATCTCTGATCATAATGCATACTCTCTAAACTAGACAGCATCCTGGTAAATCTCCTCTGTACCCTTACCAATGCTTCCACATCCTTCCTGTAGTGAGGCGACCAGAACTGGACATAGTACTCCAAGTGTGGCTTAACCAGAGTTTTATAGAGCTGCATCATTACCTCGCGACTCTCAAACTCTATCCCTCGACTTATGAAAGCTAACACCCCATAAGCTTTCTTAACTACCCTATCTATCTGAGAGGCAACTTTCAGGGATCTGTGTAATTTCAGTCACCAGGCCTGGATCATTTCCTAGAAGTTTATTGTACACTTCTACATCAGGAATTCTATGTACTGAATAAAGGCACATTTGACAAACTCTACTCCATCTAGTCCTTTCACAGTGTGGGAGTCCCAGTCAATAAATGGAAATTTAAAATCACTTACTAAATCAACCTTTGTTTGTTGGCACGGTTCGGGATCTCTCTACAAATTTGTTACTCTAAATCCCTCAGACTGTTGGGTGCAACCAAGTCCCAATAATGGCTACAATATCATAATTCCCTGTCTGAGCTGATCTGGCTTTCCTATGATGCTTCTTGCATTGTGATATACTCAGCTTAGCACATTCATCGCACCATTCTAAGCCATTTGATTGCTGACTCTGTCTGAGGTCTGAACAGCATCTGACTGGTGTCAAGAAAACAAACTCTCCCTCATTGTCACACAAACAAAGGAGCTGATTGTGGACGACAGGAGGAATGGAGACAGGCTAACCGCTATTGACATCAATGAATCTGGGGTTGAGAGGATGAACAGATTTAAGTTCCTCGGGATTAACATCACCAAGGATCTCACATGGTCTGTGCATACCAGCTGTGTGTGAAAAGAGCACAACAGCTCCTCTTTCACCTCAGACGGCTGAAGAAGTTTGGGATGGGGTCCCAAATCCAAAGAACTTTCTAGAGGGACACAATTGAGAGCATCCTGACTGGCTGCATTACTGCCTCGTATGGGAACTGTACTTCCTATAATCGCAGGAACCTGCAGAGAGTGGTGCGGACAGCCCAGCATATCTGTAGATGTGAACTTCCCACAATTCAGGACATTTACAGAGACAGGTGTGCAAAAAGGGCCCAAAGGAAATTGGGGACCCAATTCAGCACGACCACAAACTGCTCCTGCTGCTACCAGCCAGGAAAAGGGACCACATCATAAGGACCAACAGGCTCCGGGACATCATCATCTACCAGGCCATTGGACTGATTAATTCATGCTGATAAAATTGCATTTCTGTGTTATATTGACTGTTCTATGTACAAACTATTTATAATAAATTACACATTGCACATTTAGACAGAGATGTAACGTAAAGATTTCTACTCCTCATGTATATGAAAGATGTATGTAATAAAGTCAATTCAATTCATATCACCCTCTCCACTATCTGTTCTGTCATTCTGGCTCCCATTCCCCCTACAACTTATTTTAACCACATCACCCTCTCCCCCTACACTAGCACTAGCAAACCTTACCACTAGGATATTAGTCCCCTTTTGTTCTGTCCCCCTAACTAACGAATCCCCTTTCACCCCTTTGAATTTCCTCTGCCAGGTAATCCCCCAACATTTTCTAAAGTGGTCCACCTGTTGTTGTGTGGGATAGCAACAAGAGTACTCTGCGATGAATATTTAACCTCATTCCCCTTCCTGACTCTCACCCAGTTTCCTGTGTCCTGCATCTTGGGTGTAACTCACTTCTCTTCACGTCATATCCATCACCCCCTCCATCTTCTGGATGATCTGGAATTCGTCCATTTCAAGTTCCAACTCCTTAAAGTGCAGGGTTACAAGCTGCAGCTGGATGCACATCTTGTAGGCGAGGGCATCAGGGACACTGGAGGTCTCCCCATCTTCCCACCAATGTTAGATTAGATTAGATTATGAGAACACGCAGTCCTCTTTTATTGTCATTTAGTAATGCATGCATTAAGAAATGATAAAAAGTTCCTCCAGTGTGATATCACAGAAACACAAGACAGACCAAAACTGAAAAACTGACAAAAAAACACATAATTATAACATATAGTTACAACAGTGCAAAGCAAACCGTAACTTGATAAAGAACAGACCATGGGCACGGTAAAAAAAATAAAATAAAAGTCTCAAAGTCTCTCGAAAGTCCATCATCTGACGCAGACGGTCGAAGGAAGAAAACTCTCCCTGCCATGAGCTTCCAGTGATGCAGCATCCTGGAAGCACCGACCATGGTCCGACTCTGAGTCCATCCGAAAACTTCGGGTCTCCGACCAACCCTCCGACACTGAGCACCGAGCAACATCTCTGCCGAACGCTTCGACCCCAGCCCCGGCCACCAGAAACAGGCAAAGCCGAGGATTTGGGGCCTACCCCTCCAGAGATTCTCGATCGCACAGTTGCAGCGGTAGTGAACCGGGCATTTCAGAAGTTTCTCCAGATGTTCCACTGTGCTTCTCACGTCTGTCTCCATCAAATCAGAATTGCGCGTGGCATCCTACTGACAAACACCGATATCATTCACCGGAGAGGCCGTGCGCGCTGCATCTCGCTGCCATCTTCTCCTCCCTCCCTTGAGGTTTTGTCCCCTCTTATTAGTAATATCCAGTGTACATATAAACCTTGTACTGTACATATTTTTAACCCAGTGACAAAATGCGCAGTGTATTTTATGTAGAGAGGTATTCATCTTAACAGCTAACAAATTACTGTCGATAAGAACTTTGATCTCATCTGGGTTCGATCAAGTTCATCTGCTCTCTCACACAACCTATGTAGCAGGCCTGTAACAGCGAGTGAAGGATTTTCTCAACAGAGCTTTTGCACATTGTCCATGTGGTTTGCTTGCTATATTACGCTCTAAAAAGTCAGATTTCAAAACATCACTCCACTTCTTCCCACTTGTAAATTCTCCAGCAGCTTTTGCATCACCACAATACACACAGGGAACACCAGTTTCTGTATTGAACATAAATATTTCACCTGAACCCTCCTGCGAAATTGAGAATATATTAAAAGAATCATTTTGAACATATGTAACCTGGCTAAAAGAATAATTGGGGCTGAATAGGAATTTTTGAACTGAAGTAAACTCTGTCTTCAGCCGTTAGCTAAGACAGGCTCATTACCAGTTCTCTGCAGCTTGCAGAGAGACAGACTGAGAGATGATAACATTATACATTATACTCTCATTAGCTGATAACATTATACATTGTACCCTCATTTGAGTAAAGGGAGGAGGACTCACTGATAAGAACAGGAATGAACATCTTTCTGTAATTAAATCAGGGCCGTGCAAAGGGAATGACTGATAAAATACATACATCTGTAATTAAGACCTTGATTTAGCCAACTCTCTTAACCAATTAATTAAGTTTTGCACCAGCAGACTCGGTGGGCGTAACAGTTTAAATAACATCTTTCAAAAGTCATGTATGGGGCTTACTATGTACAAATATACGGCTGTAACCTGATTAAATCAGTCCACTTGTCAGATGGTGGCAGTGCTTACGTGCCTTCCCTTTGACAACTGGGTCTCAAACTCCTGCAGGAGAATGTGCAATAAACTGTGATGACGATAAGAAGCTGGTCTCCCGAGTTTTAATCAGATTCAACTTTAACATAGAACATAGAATAGTACAGCACAGTACAGGCCCTTCAGCCCACAATGTTGACCCTCAAACCCTGCCTCCCATAAAAGCCCCCAACTTAAATTCCTCCATATACCTGTCTAGTAGTCTTTTAAACTTCACGAGTGTATCTGCCTCCACCACTGACTCAGGCAGTGCATTCCACGCACCAACCACTCTCCGAGTTAAAAACCTTCCTCTAAAATCCCCCTTGAACTTCCCACCCCTTACCTTAAAGCCATGTCCTGTTGTATTGAGCAGTGGTGCCATGAGGAAGAGGCGCTGGCTATCCACTCTATCTATTCCTCTTATTATCTTGTACACCTCTATCATGTCTCCTCTCATCCTCCTTCTCTCCAAAGAGTAAAGCCCTAGCTCCCTTAATCTCTGATCATACAGTATACTTTCTAAACCAGGCAGCATCCTGATAAATCTCCTCTGTACCCTTTCCAATGCTTGCACATCCTTCCCATAGTGAGGCGACCAGAACTGGACACAATACTCCAAGTGTGGCCTAACCAAAGTTTTATAGAACTGCATCATTACATTGCAACTCTTAAACTCTATCCCTCGACTTATGAAAGCTAACACCCCATAAGATTTCTTAACTGCCCTATCCACCTGTGAGTCAACTTTCAAGGATCTGTGGACATGTACCCCTAGATCCCTCTGCTCCTCCACACTACCAAGTATCCTGCCATTTACTTTGTACTCTGCCTTAGAGTTTGCCCATCCAAAGTGTACCACCTCACACTTCTCTCGGTTGAACTCCATCTGCCACTTCTCAGCCCACTTCTGCATCCTGTCAATGTCTCTCTGCAATCTTTGGCAATCCTCAACACTATTTATAACACCACCAACCTTTGTGTCGTCTGCAAACTTGCCAACCCACCCTTCTACCTCCACATCCAGGTCGTCAATAAAAATCACGAAAAGTAGAGGTCCCAGAACCAATCCTTGTGGGACACCACTAGTCACAATCCTCCAATCTGAATGTACTCCCTCCACCACCACCCTCTGCCTTCGGCAGGCAAGCCAATTCTGAATCCACCTGGCCAAACTTTCCTGGATCCCATGCCTTCTGACTTTCTGAATAAGCCTACCGTGTGGAACCTTGTCAAATGCCTTACTAAAATCCATATTGATCACATCCACTGCACTACCCTCATCTATATGCCTGGTCACCTCCTCAAAGAACTCTATCAGGCTTGTTAGACACGATCTGCCCTTCACAAAGCCATGCTGACTGTCCCTGATCAGACCATGATTCTCTAAATGCCTATAGATCCTATCTCTAAGAATCTTTTCCTATAGCTTTTCCACCACAGACGTAAGGCTCACTGGTCTATAATTACTCGGACTATCCCTACTACCTTTTTTGAACAAGGGGACACCATTCGCCTCCCTCCACTCCTACGGTATAATTCCCGTGGACAACGAGGACATAAAGATCCTAGCCAGAGACTCAGCAATCTCTTCCCTCGCCTCATGGAGCAGCCTGGGGAATATTCCGTCAGGCCCCGGGGACTTATCTGTCCTAATGCATTTTAACTACTTCAGCACCTCCTCTCCCTTAAAATCAACGTGCTCCAGAACATCAACCTCACTCATATTGTCCTCACCATCACCAAGTTCCCTCTCATTGGTGAATAC
This sequence comes from Mobula birostris, assembly GCF_030028105.1. Taxonomy (NCBI): domain Eukaryota; kingdom Metazoa; phylum Chordata; class Chondrichthyes; order Myliobatiformes; family Myliobatidae; genus Mobula; species Mobula birostris. Next base: position 66,657,739 of record NC_092382.1, read on the forward strand.
CGAAGAGAAGTATTCATTGAGGACCTCGCTCACTTCCACAGCCTCCAGGCACATCTTCCCATCTTTATCTCCAATCGGTCCTACCTTCACTCCTGTCATCATTTTTTTCTTCACATAATTGAAGAATGCCTTGGGGTTTTCCTTTCCCCGACTCGCCAAAATTTGGGGTCACGAACCTACCTCTCCCCTCTTCTCTTCCTTTAAAGTCACCGAATGTGACCACAAAAAGGAGACCGTCTTCTGCAGAAAAGTTATCAACCCAGGCAAGGGTTGGACACTGATAACTTCCCACCGGTCACAGCTTTTCCACACTGCGAGGACCACTGATCGATTCTCCCGATCGATCGTCCAAATACCGACCCTTCTGTGGGCATAGAGAGCTTATCCAGTGGCTAAAACCGAGAGTGTGAGTGTGAGTGTGAGTGTGAGTGTGAGTGTGAGTGTGTGTGTGTGTGTGTGTGTGTGTGTGTGTGTGTGTGTGTGTGTGTGTGCCTAACAACCAGCTGACCTTGTATTTATCGCAGCAGACTGAAAACACCAGCTGTCCATCAATTAACGCCGCCCTTGGTCACCATGGCAACCCACCAGCTGTTCGTTGCGCGCTCTCTCTCTCCCCCCCCTCTCTCTCTCTCTCTCTCTCTCTCTCTCTCTCTCTCTCTCTCTCTCTCTCTCTCTCTCTCTCTCCCTCTCTCTCCCTCTCTCTCCCTCTCTCTCCCTCTCTCTCTCTCTCTCTCTCTCTCTCTCTTCCCCGTTCCCTTTCCATGGCAACCCAGAAGCTGACAGCAGTAGTCAGTGTCCTTGTGAAAGTGTCAACACGAGCTGAAAGGCAGACTCCACCCCTCCCTCTCTCTCAGCAGAAATCCAAAAGTTAGTCTCTGTTCTCTGTTGTGCCTTAAGGTGACAGTCCACAGCCAAAAGGAAACCAAAGGGTACATAACAGAAGGAACCGCGGCGGAGAGTAATTGCAGAATTTGAAATAAGCGAGCCGAGCCGGGCCCGTGTGGGCGGAAGCCGAGGAGGAGATCGATGCCTGCGAACTGGGGAAGTAAATCTGCAACGAGCTTTGGAAACTGTCCGTGGACAAAGTCGAAGACAGCGGGGCTGAGCGGCACCGGACAGTGTGAACAGATGTGACCGGATCGCGGGAATCATTGTCACTGAGAAAGTTGCCGAGGCTTTCTCGGCTTCGCATATCAGTCAGAAACCCGATGGACAGAGATTTACACTGATTTTCCAAAGCGTTCCCGGCCTCCTTCCCGAACCCTGCTCTCCGTGCAGTCAGCGCCCCGGACCGGAACGTTTCTCCCGGTATCGGCACCTTTGAGGCGCCGGCGATCCCCGCCTTCCGCGTTTTAAACCTCCGGGAATGAGCTGCTCTCCATTTCCAGCATCTCCCTGTCCCGGGACCCACGGAGCGGACAGACAGTAACTCACTCGCTCTCTCTGTTGTTTCCCAGTGAATTTAGTGGCGATGGTGATCCTGTCCCGGGGAAAGTGCGGCCTCTCCACCCGCACCACTCGCTACCTGGTGGCCACGGCAGCGGCGGATCTACTGACCATCGTGTTTGCGGTGATATTGTGGCGGGTCGGTTATTATTACTTCCCCGGGACTTTCCTGGACATCACCCCCCTGTGCAGTGTGATCTCTGCCCTGAGAGAGGCAGTCACAGACTTTTCGGTCTGGTTCACCGTCACTTTTACGTTTGATCGGTTTGTCGCCATTTGTTGCCAGAAGTGGAAAATAAAATATTGCACCGGGAAAACTGCGGCTGTGGTTCTGACAACAACCGGCGTTCTGCTCTGATTTAACAATGTGCCCTTCGTCTTTAGATATCGTCCTGTGAAAGTGGTTGACAATACACCCTGGGACTGTATTGAAATACCGGGCTACTATACGGATCCCGGGTGGGTGGGATATAACCGGCTTTCTCCCGTCCTAACGCCATTACTCCTGTTCGTGCTGATACTCCTGTTCAACGCTCTGACAGTTAGACACATTTTAGTGACTAGTCGTATCCGTAAGGGGCTGAGGGGTCAGAGCAAGGCGGAGAACCGCAGTGACCCGGAGATGGGGAGCAGGAGGAGGTCTGTGATCTTACTTCTCACCATCTCCGGAAGCTTCGTCATCCTGTGGTCGGTGAGTGTTGCCCAATTCCTTTATAACACCATGGCCGGATTGGATCAGAATAATTACAACGATTCAGAACACATTTTTCAACACACCTCTGCACAAACACTTTAATTTATGGGGTAACTCAGTCCAAGTTCAGAGAAAGATTCATCAGCGCTGTGAAATATCCGCTCACGTCAATTATTCAACTAATTAATAAACAAAATATCTCAGCTCTTCTCAGAGCGGGTTGTGGTGATTTCCATCTTAACACTGCAGAACTGTATTCAGAGAAAGTGGCAGTGGGGAGAAGGGCACCCATTACCCCTTCCTCCACTACGCCACCCCTCCTCTGCCACTTCCTCCCTCCTCTACAACTTTCCCAGTCTCCATGGCACCCTCGCTTCCATACACACCTCACCTCCGTCTCTCCTCGCTCCCCTTAAGATTTTCCCAGTCACCAGAAACTCTTCACTCTCCTACGAACACCCCCGTCACCCTAACTCCCTCCCTCCCCCACACCACTGTCAATCCACTTCACCCTCTCCCTCCCCTATATCACTCCTCGCCTCCCCAAAATCTTTACCCGTCTCAGTTATCCCCTCCCTCTCCAATAACCCTCCTTGTCTCCGTCATTCCCTCCGTCACCTCCGAACCGACCCGTCTCTATCAATCCCTCCCTGCCCTGCAACACATTTTCTCAAACATTCCATAGTCCCCATCTCCCACCACGTCTACGACACTCCTTCCTTCAATAAAACTTTCGCTGTTCTCCTCCTTACCCGTTGACACTCCCGTCTCCGTCACGCCTTCCGTTCACTTGGTTCCTCCATGTCTAAGCCACACTGTCCCTCTCCTACGTCCCTGTCATGTCTGTGGAACCTCTCCCTCCTCAACGCTACACACCATCTCGTTACGCTCTTCCTCACCGTCAACGACACCCTTCCCTCTCCTATGCCCCGCCTTGTCTCAGACACCCCTTCCCTCTCCTACGCCTGAGCATGTCACCATCACCTCCCACCACATTACGCCCTCTCAGTCCATCATACTCTGCCTCCCCTACCTTCTCCCCGTCTCCCTCACCACTTCTCTCCTCTTTGTCCCTCCCCGTCTCCGTCATACGTTCCACCCGTTTCTGTCATCTCCTCCCTCCCTTACGCTTCTCTTCCATCCTCATCCTTCACCTCTTCCATCCACTCAGCCTCTCCCAATTTCAGTCACTCTATCCCTCCACGTCTATGTCGGCCATCCACTGTACGCTCCTCTCTGTTTCGTCACACACTCATTCGCATGCACCCCTGCCCGTTACCCTCAATCACTCATTCCCCTACGACCGTCCCCTTCACCGTCACCGCCTTCCTCTCTGACACTCCTCCCATCTCCATCATCCACAACCACTCTTGCACCCCTCTCCGTCTCCGTCACTCCGTCCCTTCCCAACGGCACTGAACGTCTTCTTCAATGGCTCCCTCGCCCACTCATCTAACTGTCGCAGTCAACATCTCCCTCCACAATGCCCCCTGTCTCGTACTCTTCAAACTTCCAAACTCCTCAATACGCCTGGGTGTCAGTCACACCTCTCCCCCCCCCCCCCCCCGCCACAACCGCACTTCTCGCCGCCGTCATCGTATCCCTCCGCGATGTCATTCCAGTTTCCGGTTCCATTCACTCCCCTCCACCTTTTTGTCGTCTCTGCCGCTTCCTCTGTCTCCAAAGTCCCTCCAGGTCTTTGTCATTCTCACTCCACTGCGATCCTTCCCTCTCTCCTCTATTACTGACTCCATCTTCGTCACTTCCCTCGCTCTCTGTCTTCTTAACTGTCTCCCCACTCACGACCCTTCCCGTCAGCGTCACCCCCCCCCTTCCCACTCTCCCATAAACTCTCGGTCCCGTAAGCCCCTCAGCATCTCCGTCAACTCCTCCCTCCCCTACCCTCCTACAAGACTCTGCCAACTCCTTCCACACCAACGTATCTCATGGTCCCCTTCACCCAGTCCTTCCATTACGCTGTGGCCCATCTCTCACGACCCGTCTCCATCAACACCACCTCTCCGACTCCATTAACCTCCCCTTCTACCACGACCTCCCCGTCACCAATACATACTTCATACCCGATGCCCCACCATGTCACTGTCAAACCTTCCACACACTATGCCCTCCCCTCCCTGCGTCCATCATAGTCAGTCTCAATCATCTCAATATCTGGCACCCACTCCCTCACCCGATCCATCCAATATACCCCTCTCGGCCTCAGACACATCCTCCACCACCTCCCATCCGCTAGTATGCACGATCGTCCCCTCTCCTTACTACGACCCTCCCCATCTCCTTAACCCTCTCCCTTGCCCACGCCCCTCTGAGTCCACGTCACCCTATCTCTCATCTAGATTCCTCCGCGCCACCATCACCCACTCACTACACTACGCCCATCCGCTTCTCCCTCTTCCCCACCTCAACTATTATCCTCCCGTGTTCCATCATTTACCTCCCTCCAATGCGTCCCTCTCGCTTCCGTCACCCACTTCCTCCCACGTGCTACTACCTGTATCCATCACCCGCTCACTCACTACTCCCGTTCCAGTCTCCGTCTTCACACAACCGTGACTCCATCACACCTGCCTCCAATACGACCCCGTCCCACCGTCCCCACCACTCACTCTCTGCCTCATGCACCTCCCATGTCATTGTCCGGTCCGTGAAGTCCGCATTCCGGTTCATGGTCCGGTCCATGGACGCAGGATTCCGGGTCTTCCAGCTGTCTCTCGTTTGGTTGAGTTAATTATACGCACCTGATTCCCAGCTTTGGGCTTGGAATATAAATAGCCTTGGGGTTGAGTGTGGGCTGCTGGTTTGTCTTGTCAGATCCCCTAGAGCAACCTACTGATGGAAGGCCAGTGAAACCATTTGTGATCTCCAGGCCTGGTTGGAGGACCACTGCTTCATGGAGCCTTGTTGCCACTCATTGGAGTAGTCTTTGCGGTATGGATTCGGCTGTTTCCTGGGCCACCTGTGTGGCCGTCAGCCACTCCGAGCTAGGTAGGGATCCGGCTGTTTCCATAGCCAGCGGAGGTTGCTGGCATAACTGCTACTCGGAGCAACCCCAAAGCAGAGATGGAACTGTCTGTCGTTCTTTGGTGTTTGTCTCTTCTTGTCATCGCCTCCGTGGAGTAAGTTAGGCTGTTTGCCGTTGCCCTGCTGGGGGAGGGGGCATGTCTTGTCTTGTCTTGTCTTGCCCTCTGCTGGCTAAGTCCGGCCGTTCTGCAGTTACCCAACAGGTGAAATGTCCCATCTTGTTGTGGAGAGGTTGAATCCCGGCTTGCCTTATATAAGTCCCGGCTCTATGTCTATGTACTGTCCTGTCTCATGTTGGTGTCGTGTTTACGATGAGTCCCGGCTTTTCGAAGAACAAGTCCCAATTCTATGTTGATGTTCAGTTCCTAGTCCCGTCTCTCAGCTCGTAGGAGCCGAGCCTCGAGGATCGCGCGGCCAAGCTCGTAGGAGCCGAGCCTCGAGGATCGCGCGGCCAAGCTCGTAGGAGCCGAGCCTCGAGGATCGCGCGGCCAAGCTCGTAGGAGCCGAGCCTCGAGGATCGCGCGGCCAAGCTCGTAGGAGCCGAGCCTCGAGGATCGCGCGGCCAAGCTCGTAGGAGCCGAGCCTCGAGGATCGCGCGGCCAAGCTCGTAGGAGCCGAGCCTCGAGGATCGCGCGGCCAAGCTCGTAGGAGCCGAGCCTCGAGGATCGCGCGGCCAAGCTCGTAGGAGCCGAGCCTCGAGGATCGCGCGGCCAAGCTCGTAGGAGCCGAGCCTCGAGGATCGCGCGGCCAAGCTCGTAGGAGCCGAGCCTCGAGGATCGCGCGGCCAAGCTCGTAGGAGCCGAGCCTCGAGGATCGCGCGGCCAAGCTCGTAGGAGCCGAGCCTCGAGGATCGCGCGGCCAAGCTCGTAGGAGCCGAGCCTCGAGGATCGCGCGGCCAAGCTCGTAGGAGCCGAGCCTCGAGGATCGCGCGGCCAAGCTCGTAGGAGCCGAGCCTCGAGGATCGCGCGGCCAAGCTCGTAGGAGCCGAGCCTCGAGGATCGCGCGGCCAAGCTCGTAGGAGCCGAGCCTCGAGGATCGCGCGGCCAAGCTCGTAGGAGCCGAGCCTCGAGGATCGCGCGGCCAAGCTCGTAGGAGCCGAGCCTCGAGGATCGCGCGGCCTCCAAGCTCAAGACGCAAGACTCCATCGTGCAGCCAAGCTCAGGCCTCTAGACCCCAGCCACGTCCTGTCCTGAAGCCATGTCATGTCCTTGCCTGGTTCTGGGGTCCGAGCCCAAGGCAAGACCCTGGTTCTGGGTCCTTGTCCAGTCTTGGGCTCGGAGTCGACGCCTTGTCTCCTAGCCCATGGTTTCTAGTCCTGGCTCCACTTTCCCGAGCCCAAGTCTGCGTTCTTGTCCCTGCTCCCCGCCTGTATCCTGTCACGTTCCTACTCTAGTCAAGTCCGGTTCCTTGTACTTCAGTGTTTGTGTCCCGCATGTGGGTCCGTTCCCAGCACACCATTGTGACATTCCCTCATCCAGGATTTTCTTCGGGACCATCCAGACAGTCCTGGAGGATCGCCTGGAGGCTCCCTTTGAAGCGGTAGGGTGGGGGTGGTTACTGTGATGGTCCCTTCTGGCAATTCCCCACCTTGCTATTTACCACAGGAATAGGCCTTAATCACCTCATTTAATTTCCAATCATTCCCAGGTTCCGCTAACTACACACACCTGTTTCCGATCAGAAACTGCAGGATAAAGGCCCTGTGATCACAGCAAGGAGCTGCCAGTTCGTTGGTCGACTCGTGCATGAGTAACCTCGTTCCATGCTTCTTAGGACTGAGTTCTAAGTCTGGCATCGTTCCTGAATTCGCTACTAAAACCAGGACTCCTGTTAAAGACTCTCTTGGACACCAATTCCACGTTCGCTACGACCGTAACTCCTCCCCCCTGGGCCTCCGCGCCCGTGTTCGGCACTTGGGTTCGTTACCACCGTGGCTGTCCTTGCAACAGAGCGAACTGGCCACGATGAGCCCAGAGGACACGGATCCCGTACAACAGGCCCTGGCCAGCCAGGGCTACCTATTGGGCGCCCACGACCAACTACTTCGGGAGATCACGGAAAACCTTTGGACACTATCCACGAATGAGCAGGAGGTCAGTGAACAAGTGGACCGAGTTTCCACTTCCTTTTCTCCACCCCCACCTAGAACCCAAGATGCCCAAACCGCACCGCTCGGAATGGCCTCGCCCCGGGAATCAGCAACACCATCCCCTCGAGAGCCGTATGTACCCGAGCTTGAACCCTATGCCGGGGACCTAGGTAGCTGCCGGGCCTTCCTGTTACAATGCTCCCTAGTCTTTGAGCTGCAGATACGTACTTACACTTCCGATAAATCAAAGATTGCGACATCATGGGGCTGCTACGAGGGGGTGCCTTGGCTTGGGCAACCGCGATATGGGATAACCGGCCAGAGGTTTGTTCCTCCTACTCCTCCTTTGTGGCTGAAACTAGGAAAGTCTTCGAACAATCCATTCGCGGTAAGGACGCCGCGAAACGGTTGCTTACTCTTCGTCAAGCTTCGTGAAGTGTGGCCAGGTATTCCATTGAGTTCCGGACCTTAGCCGCAGACTCCGGGTGGAATGACGAGGCCCTACGGGGGCGGGGGGGGGGGGGTTCGACAGGGTCTCTCGGACAGGATAAACGATGAGCTGGCCGCGAGGGACGACAGATTGTCTGGACTCTCTGATCTCTTTAGCCATTCAATTAGATTATCGATTTCAGGAACGTCAGAGAGAGAACTAGTCGCCCCGCTCCTCGGGGAAGTCCACACTCCACCTTACCAGTCTCAGCCAGCCCCCTTTCCCCAGCCGCTCACAGTGTGGCTCATGCAACAAATTGACCCTTACCATACCGGGAAAGTATAAAACCTGAACAGTGTGCAAATATTGATTTGTGTTTTTACACCGATCAAAAGAAAAAGCGAAGTCACTTTGGAGTCAAAGTAAAAACAGATCGCTACAATGTGATCAAAGTCCATTACAAATGTGAAATACGAGATAACTGGTTACCTAAGTATACACTTACCCCCTTTAATATAACACACTGAGTCATCACTGGTGCAGCCAATCGGTTTCATAAGGCACATAATCAGTTAAACGGAAATCACCGTCTGCAGTCAAGGTCTTTTTTCAGTTGAATGTAGTAAAAATACAACCGGATCTGGAACGTCCAACTGCTGGTGAGTCAGTATCCTGGGGGGAAATAAAGGTACACCATGAAGACAAAAGAGCACTTCATGCAACTCCGCAAAAACTTTACTTAAAAGCAGCAGTCAGGAGATGGATTTAGGGTAATTTCCAAATCGCTGTATATCCCTTTGAGTACAGTTAAGTAAATCAGCAAGAAATGGACAGAGTATGATACAGTTGTAAATCTGGCTACAGCCGGGACTGTCCTGAATATCTGAGTGAGCGTTCAAGAAGGGAACTAGGGAGGGGGACCACCAAGAGATCTTTGACAACACTGGAGGAGTTACAAGCTCCAGTGGCTGAGATGGTAGCGACTGTGCATACAACAGCTGTTGTCCGAGTGTTTCACCAGTCGCATCAGTGGCAAAGAGAAAACCGCTTTTGAACAAAAAACTAACATGAAATCTCCGCTGGAGTGTGTCAAAAGGCCCATGGGAGACACTGATGTTAGCGGGAATAAAGTTCTATGGTCTGATAAAAATAAAAATGAGTTTTTTTTTTGCCCACAGACTAAAGGTTATATGTTGCCTGCATCGTGCCGTGGGGATGCTTCACTGCAGTCGGCGCTGGAGAGCTGGTGAATGTAGAGGGTAAAATGATTGCAGAGTAATAGAGGGAAATCTTGCAGGAAAACCTGATGACGTCTGCAAAAGAAATGCATCTTGGGAGGAGATATGTCTTCCAGCTAGACAATGACCCCAAGCATAAAGCCAAAGCTATACAGGAATGGCTTAAAATAACAGAATTAATGTCCTACAGTGGCCAAATCTCAGTCTACACCTCAGTTCAATTGAAAATTTCTGGATGGACTTGCAAAGGGATGTTCGCTCACGAGCCCCATGCAGTATGACAGAACCTCAGTGGTTCTTCAAAAGAGGAATGTGGAAAATTGCAGTGTCCATATGTGCAAAGCCATTAGAGATCTACTGTATCCACAGAGAATGGAGGCTGCAATTGCTACTAAATACGGACTTTAATGTGGTGAATACTTAAGCATTAAAAATCTATGCTTTCCTGGGCTATCTCTACTCCCTTTCTTTGAATAAGGGAACAAAATTCGCAACCCTCCATCTCGTCCGGTCCCGGTGACTTATCCAACTGGATGATTTCCAACTGTTCCAGCATATCCTCTTTCTTAATATCCTTAATATCTGTATGCTCAAGATTTTCAGTCCGCTTTAAATCATCCCCACAATCGCCTTTTCTGTAGTGAGGTGGGTTTCATCAACAGTATATTTGTTTCAAAATTCTCATGAGTAACTTTAGGTTTTCATTCAATAATTATATGATTACCTGAATTAACATTGCCCAGTTACACCAATAGAGCAATGTTCCAGGCCTTTAGACACTGGCAATATAATTTAACTCTTGAAACAATATGACTGCCAATGATTTATATAACCAAGATTCGTACCATTTCAGAATTGAATTGAATTATCCGTACTTGCTATGTAGCTCCTCGGCCAGCTCAGTAAGTTCTCCGCAATAACTATTCAGAACTCAAGCTAAACATTCGCATAGTGATGAAGAGTCTGGAACAAAAATTAGGCGCATAAACATTTGAGTCAGAATGTAATTACAGAATAAATACAGAAACCGCATATCAGTGTTTCAGAGGAGAAGATGTATTCAAGATATGTGCAACAACAGGTGTTTCCTGTGAGCTCAACAGAAAAGCACTTTTTAGACACATTGCTGCAGAATGTGACAAGACGGATTATACATACAGAGAATGAATGAATATTAGGCGCTATATTCAATTATTACTGCGTTTGCCAGCCTTGGGCCTGTACGAAGATTATTCCAGGAATGAAGGGGTTAAGATACGCGGAGCGTTTGCCAGCCTTGGGCCTGTACTCCTGCACTGAGCTATGTTTAGTAAATGCGGGTGGGGGTGGTGTTAAATCCTCAAAACGGAGGAGCAAACTTTTAGAGTAGTTAAGGAGGATTTTATTTAGTCAGAGAGCAGTGAATCTGTGGAATTCTCTGACACATACGACGATGGGGCCAAGTCTGTGGGTACATTTAAGGCAGAAGCTAATAGTTTGCTGATCAGTCAGGGCATTACAGGATATGCCGAGGAGGCAGGTGCATGGGGTTGAGTGAGAACCGGGATCAGCCGTGATAGAACGGCAGAGCAGACTTGATGGGGCTGAATGGCCTAATTCTGCTCCTATGTCTTATGGTCTTATACTGCTAGTGTCTTACACAGTGAAGATTGACGGAAAATACTTATTACATTCAGTCGCTGTTTCTTTGCTTTATTACTAACTCGCCAGCATCATCTTCCAGAGGTTCAATATCAGCTCTTGCCTCTCTTTTACTCTTTATATATCTGAAAAACTTTGGATACTTGATATTATTGGCACACATACCTTAATTTTTCATCTTGTCTCTCCTGTGTGTTTTTTTTTAAGTTGTCTCTTGTTGGGTATGTAAAACCTTCCCAATCCTCTAACTTCCCACAATTTTCTTGCTATATTATATGACCCCGCTTTTGTTTTTATCAAGGACGGGAGAAGATCCGTGGATGCTGGAAATCCAAGCAACACATATACAAAATACTGGAGGAACCAAGGAGGCCAGGCATCATATATGGGAAATAGTGAGCAGTCAATGTTTCGGCCAAGACCCTTCATCAGGACTGGGAAAAAAAAGATGAGACGTCAGAGGAAGAAGCGTGGGGGTAAGAGCGGTTGAAGAAGTGGTAGGTGATAGGTGAAACTGGGAGAGGGGGAGTAGTGAAGGAAAAAACTTCTTAGGATATAATTTCCTTAACGATTCTTGAAAAATCATTGCTAATGCCTCCACATCTCTTCAGCCACCTCTTTCAGATCTCTGGGGTGTACACCATCTGGTCCAGGTGACCTATTTACCTTCAGGCCATCTCTGTTTCCTGAGAACCTTCTCCCGAGCAAAGTAACTACACTTTCTGACCACTGGCATCTGGGACTTCCATATTCCTGCCAATGTCTTCCACAGATAAGAGTGATGTACAATACTTATTCGGTTTATCTGCCATCACCTTGCACCCCCACCCCATTACTACCTCTCCAGCATCATTTTTCAGTGGTCCGATATCCACTTCTGCCTCTCTTTTACACTGCATGTACCTGAAGGGACCAACAACTGCTTCAAAATTTATATTGGAATCAAACAGCGGTAGTGAAAATTGATGGTAATATAAGCAGTTGGACTAAAATTCAATGAGGAGTTAGACAGGGATGTGTTGCCTCAACAGAATTATTTAATACCTATAGTGAAATGATTCTCAGAGAAATAGAAGACCTAGATGGGATAAAATTGGAGGTGTTAATTAACATCAACAATATAAGATATGCAGACGATACCACCTTAATAGCAAGTGCTGCAGAAAACCTACATATCGTCCTAGACAAAGTAGTCCAAAGAAGTGCAGATTCTGGTCTAACCATCAACTGTATAAAAACAAACTGTATGGTAATATCAAAACAGCAGGATACTCCCAACTGCCAATTGTACATAGGAAACAAAGAGATTGAACAAAAGACCAGCTTTAATTACCTTGGTAGTTTTATATCACAAGATGGTAGAAGTAAAGTAGAGACAAAAAGAATTGCCATTGCCAAAACCAACTTCCAAAAAATGAAACCTATTTTTACCAACAGACACATTTCTATGACAACAAGACTTAGGCTACTAAAATGTTACATCTGGTCAATCTTGCAGTATGCTTCTGAAACATGGACATTTACACCAGAACTCCAAAGAAACTTAGAAGCAACAGAAATGTGGTTTCTTAGAAGAATGCTGAAAATATCATACAGGGTAACTAATGAGTCAGTACTCCAACGTGCCCATACAAAAAGATATTTCATGAGAACATTAAATAAGAGGAAATTTGAATTCCTGGGCCATGTCATCAGAAATAGAATGCCTCACATTACAAGTCCATGTGCCTGGGAAACACGGTAGAGGAAGGCAAAGAAGAAAATATATGGACACTGTGAAAGGACTAACAGATCTAAGTGTGCGAGATATCACTGACGCTGCGAGGGATCATTCAAGGTGGAGAGCCATGTTCGCCCATGTGTGTAACGCACAAGGCACATGAAGAAGAGAAGAAATACTTGAAGAAAAATTTGGTATCCTCTTTAATATTACTGGCTAGCTCACCTATGCAATCCATCTGCAATGTTCTGACGAGAACTATCCTTTGTTATTCAAATAACAAGCCATGGGTGACAAAGGACATTAAGGACATCCTGAACGCTAAAAAGAGGGTGTTTAGAGGTGGAAATAGGGAGGAGCTGAGGGCAATACAGAGGGACCTGAAAGCCAGGATCAGGGAGGCTAAAGACATGTACAGGAGGAAGCTTGAGTGGAAACTCCAGCAGAACAACATGAGAGAGGTCTGGAGGGGGATGAGGACCATCACTGGGTTCCGGCAAACTAACAACAGAGGAGCTGAAGGCAGTGGGGACAGGGCCAATGAACTTAACCTGTTCTTTAACATTTGACATTGTGACCCCTGCCCATCCCCCACAAGAGCCATCTGTTCTCGGCTCCCAACCAACACATATTCCACTCTCCCCTCCTACCCCTCCTCACAGTCCCCCACCCTGCTGTCATGACCATACCCCACCCCCACAAAAAACCACCACAGTGGGCTTCACGACTGAACAGGTGAGAGGACAGCTGAAACGTCTCAACCCAAGCAAGGCTGCAGGACCGGATGGTGTCAGTACCAGGGTGCTCAAAGCCTGTGCCCGTCAGCTATGTGGAATACTTTGCCATGTATTCAGCCTGAGCTTGAGGCTCTGGAGGGTTCCTGTACTGTGGAAGACGTCCTGCCTCATCCCTGTGCCGAAGACGCCGCGCCCCAGCGGCCTCAATGACTACAGACCGGTGGCATTGACCTCCCACATCATGAAGACCCTGGAGAGTCTTGTTCTGGAGCTGCTCTGGCCTATGGTCAGGCCACACTTAAATCCCCTCCAGTTCGCCTACCAGCCCCGACTAGGAGTTGAGGATGCCATCGTCTACCTGCTGAACCATGTCTACGCCCACCTGGACAAGCCAGCGAGCACTGTGAGGGTCATGTTTTTTTGACTTCTCCAATGTGTTCAACACCATCCGCCCTGCTCTGCTGGGGGAGAAGCTAACAGTGATGCAGGTGGATGCTTCCCTGGTATCATGGATTCTTGACTACCTGACTGGCAGACCACAGTATGTGTGCTTGCAACACTGTGTGTCCGACAGAGTGATCAGCAGCACTGGGGCTCCACAGGGGACTGTCTTGTCTCCCTTTCTCTTCACCATTTACACTTCAGACTTCAACTACTGCACAGAATCTTGTCATCTTCAGAAGTTTTCGGATGACTCTGCCATATTTGGATGCATCAGCAGGGGAGATGAGGCTGAGTACAGGGCTACGGTAGGAAACTTTGTCACATGGTGTGAACAGAATTATCTGCAGCTTAATGTGAAAAAGACTAAGGAGCTGGTGGTAGACCTGAGGAGAGCTAAGGTACCGGTGACCCCTGTTTCCATCCAGGGGGTCAGTGTGGATATGGTGGAGGATTACAAATACCTGGGAATATGAATTGACAATAAACTGGACTGGTTAAAGAACACTGAGGCTGTCTACAAGAAGGGTCAGAGCCGTCTCTATTTCCTGAGGAGACTGAGGTCCTTTAACATCTGCCAGACGATGCTGAGGATGTTCTACGTATCAGTGGTGGCCAGTGCTATCATGTTTGCTGTTGTGTGCTGGGGCAGCAGGCTGAGGGTAGCAGACACCAACAGAATCAACAAACTCTTCCGTAAGGCGAGTGATATTGTGGGGATGGAACTGGACTCTCTCACGGTGGTACTTTTGTCAGTTAAATAAAGGTTCATGCGAATTAACATATCACAGATTTTCGTTTTTTATTGCATTTTGGAAAATATCCCAACTTTTCTGGAAATGGAGTTTGTATATATCCTGTGCCTTCCGAATTGCTTCCAGAAATTCCAGCCATTGCTGCTTTGTTTTCATCCCTGCCCGTGTTCTTTTTAAATCAATTTTGACCAATTTTTCTCTCATGCATCTCTAATTCACTTTATTCCACATCTGACTTTAGCTTCTCCTTCTTGAAGGTCAGGGTGAATTTGATAATATTAAGATCACTTGCCCCTAAGGGTTCTTTGAACTTAAGTGACCTCATTAATACCAGTTCATTACAACAACCAATCCAGAATAGCTGAGCCCCAAGTGGGCTCAAACTCGAGCTGCTCTAAAAAAGCATCTTGTAGGCATTCCAGGAATTCCTCCTCTTGAGATCAACACCGTCCTAATTTTCCTAATCACCTGCATGACAATCCCCCATGACTATTGTAACATTGCCCTTTTGGCACACATTTTCTACCTCCCTGTGTAATCAGTGGACCGCACACTTACTACTGTTTGGAGGTCTCCATACAATTCCCATCAGGGATTTTTTTTTACATTTATTGCTCCTTAATTCTACCCACAGATTCTACACCTTCCAACCCTATGCCACCTCTTTCTAATGATTTTATTTAATATTTTACAAACAGAGCCACACACAACCCCAATACTGGCTTGTTCTTACAAGAAATGTATCTGGGAAACGAGAGGACCTGCAGATACTAGAAATCTAGAGAACTGCACACAAAGTGCTGGAGGTGCTCAGCATGTCAGGCAGCATCGAGGGATGGGAATTAACATTTCAGGCCAAGACCCTTCCTCGGGACTCTTGATACCCACGTATCTGGAATATCAACAAGCAAAGAAAATAGAAAGTAGTGCGAAATAGGGAAAAACTTTGACAAAATTTAGTTCAAGGCTTAAAAAAACTCTTGCCAAACAGAGCTCAATAGTTAACAAATACAACGAAGGCAATAAACACTTTCATCAATACCAACATTAGCTTTTTTAAAGTGAAAATATCTTTGTCCCATTTCAATCCATTTCAAAGGTAAATAACTTTAGAAAAGACTATTTACACTCAAACCCATTTAGATTAACACTACCTTGGAAAGAACACACATGAAAAAAAAATCACACAACAGTCAGATAAAACTTCTAAGTATATATTTAAATCTTGCTTTAAAATACAAACTCATGAATGCCCTCCATCACTTCATAAAGGCACCATAAATTCAAGCCTGGTCCGGTTTTAGAGTCAAAATCTTACAAATTATATGATAATCAATACATTATTTCAGACAGGACAATCCATAATAACCATTCAGATATAATATTACAGGATAAACAAGTGGGAACAACTCCCTCAATAGATAAAACCATTCCCAACACACACGTTCCTCGACCAGTGGAGCACCTCACCACAGGCATTGTTTGCGTCACTAGTCAGATAACCAAATTATTTTCTCTGTCAATCAGCTTCCAAATGTTGCTACTCTGTCATTCATTGCCACGCCCCGCTGCTGATTCCCTTCTCCTCATCATACGTTCTTACCCTGAACATCGTCCAGAGCCTCAAACTCTGCCCTGTGCAGACCTGCCGCTGGTTTCTGACCCTGCTCTGTTGAACATCCAACTAATGGTTTCCCATTCTGATTTCAGACTTTAGAGGACAGTGGTTTTTTCTAACAACCCTTTAGAAGCACAGAAAATGACATGTAATGTGGAAATGAGCCCTGAATAAGGAGGTTAACTCCCAATGTCATTCTTCCTCAGCCCAGAGATTTGAGAGGCGAAGGATATCTCAGATAGAACTGCAGTCAGCTCGACTTGTTCAGCCTGCAGAAAATTCAAGGGAAACCTCTTCACCCACAGAGTGGTGACTGTTTGGAACCCATCCCACAGGGAGAGCGAGAGATGAACAACAGCAGAGGACTTAAAAGGACTGTCATGGAACAGAATCACTGGCAGGGTCCAGCCAGCCTGAGCTGACTCTCTACTGAACACTAGGTGAGTTATAAATTCACTAAGTCCCTGACACAGAGTTTAAAATAGAACTGATTTATTTGTCTCAGATGCAGTCCCTTTAAAGGTGAATATGCAGCAGAAGAAACTCCTCCCATGCCCAGTGACCAGGGTGCAGGACTGGGTGTGGTGAGCAGCAGCAATAATTACAGAGTTCAGCACCGACAGTCAGTCTCGAAATTGCATTCAGCAATGGTGATGGACAAATATCCAGCATGCAGCTTATTGAAACTTTCTCCCCAGTGTGAACCCAGCAGTATGTCACAAGTGTAACATGCTGTAAGGTTTCACTGCTAATGTAACGGCCTCGGTGCAGTGTTTCACTGCTGAGGTAATGGTTTCTCTGTAGCAGCAATGTTTAGGTTACAACTAGAGATAACAGGGTTTTGGAGTGCGGAGCAATCCAATGAGTGAAATGTTCTTTCTTGTGAGTCTGGAAGAGAGATTTTTGTGGTCTTTTGCCAGCGAGAGATGAGAAGATGCGAATGGAGAGAGTGGGCCCTTTTTGTTCTTCGCTAACCATATAGTCAAAGTAAGAATTATAAAGCTTAATTGTTTAATCACATATTGTTGTCTGTTTGTTATTTCAGGGTACTGATAGTAACAGGGGACAGATCACGCAGCATCCTCCCAAACGA